>NW_020696535.1:0-3287 GCF_002925995.2 Terrapene triunguis | reverse complement strand
GTTAACTGCTATTGTTATGGTTTTTATATGAATAGCTCTATATATGTTCTAGCTCTATATATGTATTACCTCTGGTAATTGGCTGAGCCTTAATCAGTGGGCGGGGCATTCATACAGGCCAGGGCTTTATAAAGCAGCGCACAAGCGACCAGGGAGCTTTTGCGAACAGGGGCTGCTAACAGGGAGTTTCGCAAGGGAGTTGGGAAGGGGAGTGGGAAGGGGTGAGGGTCCCTTGCCGGTTCTATCTGTTTTCCCTTTATTCCCCATAAAACTTTAAACTTCTTGCTTAAACAACCCTTTCAGCGGACAGGGGGCTGCAGACGGGAGTTTGACAGAGGGAGGCTTACGATGGTTAGGAAGACCTGCAACACCTGTGCCAGCACTGCTTCTGTCTCCTCCACCTGCGCCTGTAGCCAGACAGAGCGCCTGAGCATGGATGCTTCTACCCAGATCCTGGTGTGGTTTTGCAGAGACTGTAACTTGCAATTTCCACTTACTGATATCCAGGCTGGGGGGACCATCCAATGTGAAAGGTGCCTGCTGGTGGAATCTCTCAGGCAGCAGGTGGGAGAGCTACAGGAGGAGGTGGCTAGGTTGAGAAGCATCCGAATCCACGAGCAATTCCTGGACAGTGTCCATGTGGAGACAGCTGAGGTAGCTGTCCCAGGACACAGGACTGCTGATACACCACTGGTGGAGGAGGAGATGGTTCAGGGTGGACACTGGCAGCTGGTAACTTCTGGCAGCAGGCAGTGCTCCACCCCTGCTCCGAACCCTCCCGCTGTGGTAATAGGTAACCGTTATGCTCTTCTTGATACAGGAAAGAAGGCATCACCCCCTACAGTAAAGGAGGAGAAGCCTCGTACCCCTAAGGCTGGGAGGTCTGCTGCCACCACTGCGAATAGGAAACGTAGGGTAGTGGTGGTCGGAGACTCTCTGCTGAGGGGGACGGAGGCGCCCATCTGTCGCCCTGACATTTCATCTCGGGAGGTATGCTGCCTGCCAGGAGCCCGTATCCGAGACGTTACGGAGGCATTGTCGAGGATTATCCAGCCCTCTGACTACTACCCCATGCTGCTCATCCATGTGGGCACAAATGATACTGCGCGGTGTGACACTGAGCGGATCAAGAGTGACTACAGGGCTCTGGGAGTACGGGTGAAGGAGTTTGGAGCGCAGGTGGTATTCTCTTCGATTCTTCCTGTCAAAGGTAGGGGCCCGGGCAGAGACAGATGCATCATGGAGGTGAATGCCTGGCTGCGAAGATGGTGTCGCCAGGAGGGCTTTGGTTTCCTAGACCACGGGATGCTATTTGAGGAAGGACTGCTAGGCAGAGATGGTGTTCACCTTTCGAGGAGGGGAAAGACCCTATTTGGACACAGACTGGCTAACCTAGTGAGGAGGGCTTTAAACTAGGTTCGACGGGGACAGGTGAGCAAAGCCCGCAGGTAAGTGGGGAACATGGAGACCTGGGAGATGGGTCGGAGACGAGAGGGAGTGTGGGCTATATTGGCAGAGAGAAAGGAGGGTCAGGACAAAACCGGGAGAAAAGATCAAACCAGTATCTTAGATGCCTATATACAAATGCGAGAAGTATGGGTAATAAGCAGGAAGAACTGGAAGTGCTAATAAATAAATACAACTATGACATTGTTGGCATCACTGAAACTTGGTGGGATAATACACATGATTGGAATGTTGGTGTGGATGGATACAGCTTGCTCAGGAAGGATAGACAGGGGAAAAAGGGAGGAGGTGTTGCCTTATATATTAAAAATGTACACACTTGGACTGAGGTAGAGATGGACATAGGAGACGGAAGTGTTGAGAGTCTCTGGGTTAGGCTAAAAGGGGTAAAAAACAAGGGTGATGTCATGCTAGGAGTCTACTACAGGCCACCTAACCAGGTAGAAGAGGTGAATGAGGCTCTTTTTAAACAACTAACAAAATCATCCAAAGCCCAAGATTTGGTGGTGATGGGGGACTTCAACTATCCGGATATATGTTGGGAAAATAACACAGCGGGGCACAGACTATCCAACAAATTCTTGGACTGCATTGCGGACAACTTTTTATTTCAGAAGGTTGAAAAAGCTACTAGGGGGGAAGCTGTTCTAGACTTGATTTTAACAAATAGGGAGGAACTCGTTGAGAATTTGAAAGTAGAAGGCAGCTTGGGTGAAAGTGATCATGAAATCATAGAGTTTGCAATTCTAAGGAAGGGTAGAAGGGAGAACAGCAAAATAGAGACAATGGATTTCAGGAAAGCGGATTTTGGTAAGCTCAGAGAGCTGATAGGTAAGGTCCCATGGGAATCAAGACTGAGGGGAAAAACAACTGAGGAGAGTTGGCAGTTTTTCAAAGGGACACTATTAAGGGCCCGAAAACAAGCTATTCCGCTGGTTAGGAAAGATAGAAAATGTGGCAAAAGACCACCTTGGCTTAACCACGAGATCTTGCATGATCTAAAAAATAAAAAGGAGTCATATAAAAAATGGAAACTAGGACAGATTACAAAGGATGAATATAGGCAAACAACACAGGAATGCAGGGGCAAGATTAGAAAGGCAAAGGCACAAAATGAGCTCAAACTAGCTACGGGAATAAAGGGGAACAAGAAGACTTTTTATCAATACATTAGAAGGAAGAGGAAGACCAAAGACAGGGTAGGCCCACTGCTTAGTGAAGAGGGAGAAACAGTAACAGGAAACTTGGAAATGGCAGAGATGCTTAATGACTTCTTTGTTTCGGTCTTCACCGAGAAGTCTGAAGGAATGCCTAACCTAGTGAATGCTAATGGGAAGGGGGTAGGTTTAGCAGATAAAATAAAAGAAGAACAAGTTAAAAATCACTTAGAAAAGTTAGATGCCTGCAAGTCACCAGGGCCTGATGAAATGCATCCTAGAATACTCAAGGAGCTAATAGAGGAGGTATCTGAGCCTCTAGCTATTATCTTTGGAAAATCATGGGAGACGGGAGAGATTCCAGAAGATTGGAAAAGGGCAAATATAGTGCTCATCTATAAAAAGGGAAATAAAAACAACCCAGGAAACTACAGACCAGTTAGTTTAACTTCTGTGCCAGGGAAGATAATGGAGCAAGTAATTAAGGAAATCATCTGCAAACGCTTGGAAGGTGGTAAGGTGATAGGGAACAGCCAGCATGGATTTGTAAAGAACAAATCATGTCAAACCAATCTGATAGCTTTCTTCGATAGGATAACGAGTCTTGTGGATAAGGGAGAAGCTGTGGATGTGGTATACCTAGACTTTAGTAAGGCATTTGAT
>NW_020696534.1:0-3303 GCF_002925995.2 Terrapene triunguis | reverse complement strand
CATGTCTGCTACCACGGAGGGCCCACTAAGATCGCCCTACCCCGGAACCTGATCAACAGGCTTGAGCTCTACCTCCACGAGACCTACGAGGAGTTCTCCTACGAGGATTTCTCGTCGATCCCCGGCCACATTGACCGGATTTTCGCGTAGGTGCACTGGGACTTTGGAGTGGAGCGTCTTGGGCCTGGGAATCATGTAGTAACGGACATTGTGAAAATTTTTTAAAACACTTGGGACTAAATTGAGAAGAGCCCAAGCCAGAGAAATCATGAAAACCCATTTGTTACCTTTGTAAATATTCCTCTTTTGTACCTGATTATTTTTTTACTAGTTTACAGCACTTTTATAAATATACATTGTTAATAGTATAAATATTACCGTTCTGTTTTAAATAAATGTTTACATGTTTACAGCACTTACTGCTTGATCCTTCCCCTGATTCTGTGTCCGGGGTAAGGGATGGGGACGGTTGGTACGGGATCTCGGTAAGGGTGATGAAGAGCTCCTGGCTGTCGGGGAAATCAGCGGTGCCAGCGCTGTCGACTGCCTCGTCCTCCTCATCTCCTTCTTCATCTTCCCCGTCCGCTGCCATGTCCGACGAGGAACCGGCCGCGGACATGATCCCATCCTCGGAGTCCACTGTCAGGGGTGGGGTAGTGGTGGCGGCCGCTCCCAGGATGGAATGCAGTGCCTCGTAGAAACGGGATGTGTGGGGCTGGGATCCGGAGCGTCCGTTAGCCTCTTTTGTTTTTTGGTAGCCTTGTCTCAGCTCCTTGATTTTCACGCGGCACTGCGTTGCATCCCGGCTGTAGCCTCTCTCTGCCATGGCTTTGGAGATCTTCTCGTAGATCTTAGCATTCCTTCTTTTGGAGCGCAGCTCTGAAAGCACGGACTCATCGCCCCACACTGCGATGAGATCCAAGACTTCCCGATCAGTCCATGCTGGGGCCCTCTTTCTATTACATTGCACGGCCATCTCTGCTGGAGAGCTCTGCATAGTTGCCACTGCTGCTGAGCTCCCCTCGATGTCCAAAGAGGAACTGAGATTCAAACTGCCCAGACAGGAAAATGAAAATGAATTCAAATTTTCCCGGGGGTGTGGCTGGTCAGAGCATCCAAGCTCGGACTGCTGTCCAGAGCGTCAACAGAGTGGTGCACTGTGGGATAGCTCCCGGAGCTATTACCGTCGATTTCCATCCACACCTAGCCTAATTCGATATGGCCATGTCGAATTTAGCGCTAATCCTCTCGTTGGGGAGGATTACAGAAATCGATTTAAAGAGAGCTTTATGTCGAACTAAATGGCTTCCTGCTGTGGACGGGTGCAGGGTTAATTCGATATAACGGCGCTAAAGTCGACATAAAAGCCTAGTGTAGACCAGGCCTTAGATTCTTCCTGTCAAAGGTAGGGGCCCGGGCAGAGACAGGTGCATCGTGGAGGTGAATGCCTGGTTGCGAAGATGGTGTCGCCAGGAGGGCATTGGCTTCCTTGACCACAGGATGCTATTCCAGGAAGGATTGCTAAGCAGAGATGGCGTTCACCTTTCGAGGAGGGGAAAGACCTATTTGGACAGAGACTGGCTAACCTAGTGAGGAGGGCTTTAAACTAGGTTCAACAGGGACAGGTGAGCAAAGCCCACAGGTAAGGGGGGAACATGGAGACCTGGGAGATGGGTCGGAAATAGGAGGGAGCGCAGGCCATAATGGCAGAGAGAAAGGAGGGTTAGGGCAAAACTGGGAGGCAAGATCAAATCAGTATCTTAGATGCCTATATACAGATGCGAGAAGTATGGGTAATAAGCAGGAAGAACTGGAAGTGCTAATAAATAAATACAACTATGACATTATTGGCATCACCGAAACTTGGTGGGATAATACACATGATTGGAATGTTGGTGTGGATGGGTACAGCTTGCTCAGGAAGGATAGACGGGGAAAAAGGGAGGAGGTGTTGCCTTATATATTAAAAATGTACACACTTGGACTGAGGTGGAGATGGACATAGGAGACGGAAGTGTTGAGAGTCTCTGGGTTAGGCTAAAGGGGGTAAAAAACAAGGGTGATGTCATGCTAGGAGTCTACTACAGGCCACCTAACCAGGTGGAAGAGGTGGATGAGGCTTTTTTTAAACAATTAACAAAATCATCCAAAGCCCAAGATTTGGTGGTGATGGGGGACTTCAACTATCCAGATATATGTTGGGTAAAATAACACAGCGGGGCACAGACCATCCAATAAGTTCTTGGACTGCATTGCAGACAACTTTTTATTTCAGAAGGTTGAAAAAGCTACTAGGAGGAAGCTGTTCTAGATTGATTTTAACAAATAGGGAGGAACTTGTTGAGAATTTGAAAGTAGAAGGCAGCTTGGGTGAAAGTGATTATGAAATCATAGAGTTCACAATTCTAAGGAAGGGTAGAAGGGAGTACAGCAAAATAGAGACAATGGATTTCAGGAAGGTGGATTTTGGTAAGCTCAGAGAGCTGATAGGTAAGGTCCCATGGGAATCAAAATTGAGGGGAAAAACAACTGAGGAGAGTTGGAGGTTTTTCAAAGGGACACTATTAAGGGCCCAAAAGCAAGCTATTCTGCTGAGTAGGAAAGATAGGAAATGTGGCAAAAGACCTCCTTGGCTTAACCACGAGATCTTGCATGATCTAAAAAATAAAAAGGAGTCATATAAAAAATGGAAACTAGGACAGATTACAAAGCATGAATATAGGCAAACAACACAGGAATGCAGGGGCAAGATTAGAAAGGCAAAGGCACAAAATGAGCTCAAACTGGCTACGGGAATTAAGGGAAACAAGAAGACTTTTTATCAATACATTAGAAGCAAGAGGAAGACCAAGGACAGGGTAGGCCCACTGCTCAGTGAGGAGGGAGATACAGTAACAGGAAACTTGGACATGGCAGAGATGCTTAATGACTTCTTTGTTTCGGTCTTCACCAAGAAGTCTGAAGGAATGACTAACATAGTGAATGCTAATGGGAAGGGTGTAGGTTTAGAAGATAAAATAAAAAAAAGAACAAGTTAAAAATCACTTAGAAAAGTTAGATGCCTGCAAGTCACCAGGGCCTGATGAAATGCATCCTAGAATACTCAAGGAGCTAATAGAGGAGGTATCTGAGCCTCTAGCTATTATCTTTGGAAAATCATGGGAGATAGGAGAGATTCCAGAAGACTAGAAAAGGGCAAATATAGTGCCCAACTATAAAAAGGGAAATAAAAACACCCCAAAAAACAAAACAGAGGGTCCTGTGGCACCTTTAAGACTAACAGAAGTATTGGAGCATAAGGTT
>NW_020696533.1:0-6963 GCF_002925995.2 Terrapene triunguis | reverse complement strand
GGGCAGGTGATGGGGTCGGAAGGGGAGGGTCTGCATGCTCCTGGGCAAGGGTCTAGGTGAACCACCCTAGCAATGCCAGGGCCCTTTGGGAAGAACAGACACTTGCCCTCTCCCTCTGAAGGATGGGCCCTTCTTGGAAGAGCAGCTCAGTCCTGGGCCCTGGCTGCTTTGCATTGCTGGTCTGCCCTGACAAGGCAGCTCTGGACTGCCCTGTCACACGGGTGCCATGGAGCACAGGGCTCAGCTGGGGGGACTGTGATAGATGGGGCAGTGGGTGGCAGAGCAGGACAAGGTCACAGAGCTCTGCCAGATCCTCTGCCTGCAGACGGCATAACTGAGAGCAGCCTTTAGGGTGAGGATGCTCTAAGTTATACTGGGCTAGTTTCCCCCTGCAGCGGGCCAGGATTGGGAAGCAGAAGGGAGGCACAGAGCCAGCTGTAGAGTGATCCCGTGGGTCTAAGAGGAGGGGCTGGTGTCATGCAGGTGGAGGAGGCTGGCTCCCCTCAGACACGCATGGCCTCTGTGTTGACAGCGGGGCTCCCCCCTAGCCTAGCCTGGCCTGGCCCTGCCCATCACATGAGGCTGCTGGTGCAGGGAGCACATGCTGGCTGGAGACATGCGAGGGTCCAACCTGGGGGCAGGGCTGGCTCTAGGCACCAGCAAACCAAGCACGTGCTTGGGGCAGCACAATTTCAGGGGCGGGGTGACTTTTTTGTTTGTTTGTTTTGTTGCTTCAGCAGTTGTGCTCCCAGAGGTTTTTTTTTTTTTTTGGCTTGGGGTGGACTTGAGCTAGAGCTGGCCCTGCCTGGGGGGGCCTTAACGGCCCCCTATCCCTGCTATCCCCCACAGGGCTGGGCCTCAGGCTGAGTCCACAGCTGCACAGGCGAGCAATCCCCAGGGACAGCAGCAGCGCTGATCAGGTGCAGTCGGACGCACTGGGCACCAGTCCATGGCTCTCCGCCGCCGTACTCCTGCCGCAGCCAGCAGAGGGCCAGGCCTCTGGACCACTCCCAGCGCAGAAACAGGCCTTGACCATCACTGCTAGGTTCTCACGAGGAGCTGAGCTAGGCAGCCAGATTACACATGACGTCTTCACCTGCCATCAAGTCCCAGGAGGGGTTTAGTGGCGTCATGGGAGAGATCTTTGCTCGGGAGGGAACAAAAAGCAAAAGTCACGTATTGTTCCATTGCGCCAGTCCTGAACAGGCAGAGCCGCAGGCAGGATCCAACTGCCAAGGGAGGACAGGTCCCCCGACAAGATAGCTGCAGCCTTTCCCTTTTAGTTACAGAGAAAAGCTGAGCTCTGTTTAAACACACTGACAGGTCTGTCTGTGCCTGCGCAGGGACACAAGTGCCAGCTCAGTCGCCCACACATGCTGATCCAGATAGACACACACACATGTACACTACAAGGGATATGTGTGTACACCACACTGAGGGAGCACACACTCACAAATACACAGAGTACACATGCATATACCCCCCCCCCACCACACACACACACACAGAGGGAGTACACATGTGTATGTGTACACACACACAGACAGAAGGAGTACCCATGAGTGTACACACTGTGGCAAGGTACCTTCTCAGTCTCACCAGCCTCAGCTGTTTTTAGCCTTGGCGAGATGGGCTTGGGGTAAAACAGTCCCTCTTAGCCACACAGGGACAGTCCACTCCTTCTCTCAGCCAATCTTTTAGGCATGTTTTTCTCACTTATGGGAGGGAATTCAGCCTCCCCCTGGTATCTTGCTACTCCCCACCTACTGGCAGCTTGGCTTCCCCCCCTCCCCTCACAGGGAAGGGTTTTAAAAGGTCTCAGGCAGCTCTTAGTTGAAATCAGCTGATTCTAATTGACCTTAGGTAACTCTCTCAGCTGATCCTAACTGATCTCTGGTAACCCCTTCTCAGCTGTACCTGATTGACCTGTAGTCACCCCTCCTCAGTTGATAGGGAGGAGGGTCTTTTAGCCTTCTGGGACTGTTTTCTACCCCACCCTTGCAGCTGTCTGTCCTGAGTTCATCACAACACACACACACACACACACACACACACACACACAGAGGAGCACCGCACGCATGCACACAGAGTACACACACCCACACCCACACCCAGAGGGAGTACCCATGTGTATACACACACGCACACAGAGGAGCACACACAAGCACTCTACGCGCACACACACACACACACACAGAGGAGTACTGCACGTGCACACACAAGTACCGCATGTGTGCACATGTGCACACACAGACGCACACAGAGGAGTACCAAACACCCATGTGCAAGCACACACACACACACACAGAGGGAGTACACATGAACACATACAGACAGACACAGAGGGAGTACACGTGTACACACACACACACAGAAGTACCGCACACATGCACGTGCCCCCCCCCCCAAAGTAGCGCACTGTGACGTTGTGCAGTCTATATGGTTTTATAAAAACTTGATAATAAGTCAATATAATGTAACTGGGATAGTTTTAGAGAAAATACGATAATAAGTGAATGTAACGTAACTGGGATATGCTTCATGCAAAAGGTCTCTTGTAAGTATCATTACAAAGCTTATAAGCTACTGAGTATGATCATCTGATTTGTATAAATGTACCACTCTTGTATCTAAAACTAGAAATATAAAATGTAACTCTGAGGGCCTATTGTAATTATGTAAAGTGTGGGCCATTAATGATGGTTTGGAATCTTGATGACTCCCATTAACCAGGACCATTGTCTGCAGATGGTTGTTTACCTGTGAGTCTTCCTGTATATGTGTGTGCTGGCAAGTGAGTAATGAAGTCTTGCAGTGACATGTGATCATGTCACCTGAACTGGAATCCATCTTTAACCTGGTGCTTTTCCGGGGGGGGGTGAAAACCCAGAGGGACAAAGGGTTCCCGCCTTATGCAAAAGATATATAAAGGGGTGGAAGAGAACAGAGGGAGAGGAGCTATCATGAAGAATCCCCTAGCTACCACCTGAGCTGGAACAAGAGCTGTACCAGGGGAAAGAATTGTGCCCAGGCCTGGAAGGTGTCCAGTCTGAGAAAAACTTACTGAAGCATCTCTGAGGGTGAGATTATCTGTATTTAGCTCGATTAGACATAGGTTTGTGCATTTTATTTTATTTTGCTTGGTGACTTACTTTGTTCTGTCTGTTACTACTTGGAACCACTTAAATCCTACTGTCTGTATTTAATAAAATCACTTTTTATTTAGTAATTTACTCAGAGTATGTATTAATACCTGGGGGAGCAAACAACTGTGCATATCTCTCTATCTGTGTTATAGAGGGCGAACAATTTATGAGTTTGCCCTGCATAAGCTTTATGCAGGGTAAAACGTATTTATCTGGGTTTAGACCCCATTGGGAGTTGGGCATCCGAGTGCTAAAGACAAGCACACTCCTGTGAGCTGTTTTTAGGTAAACTTGCAGCTTTGGGACAAGTGATTCAGACCCTGGGTCTGTGTCTGGAGCCAGATTGGAGTGTCTCGCTCAGCAAGACAGGGTGCTGGAGTCCTGAGCTGGCAGGGAAAACAGAAGCAGGGGTAGTCTTGGCACATCAGGTGGCAGCTCCCAAGGGGGTTTCTGTGATCCAACCCGTCACAGTGGCTGAGCTACATGTCACCGCACAGAGCCACTGGCTGCTGGGATTTCCCAGTTAGGAATGAAACCGCAGAACTGCCTTTCCCAGAAAGAGCACTGCACACTCAGATGGGCTGGGCCAGCGAGATGGAGTACATGACCGCTAGCTGTGGGTGGGCATGCATGTGTGAGTGTGGGGAGACACGGCCGTCCGACGGATAGATGGCCGGCACAAACAGGACAACACAAGAGTGCTTTCACTTAAAGCTAAACTTTACTTAGTCTCAAGCACTTACACACGTTTGCAACAGGTTAATAAAACACCCCCAACCCTTGATAATTACCGAAGCTGAGTGTGGCCTTCGAGTGGCACAGTGACAGACTTCTGCTGGCCAAACTTCCGTCTGCCGGTGGGGACCCCAAGGTGCGTCCACAGGGAGCATCCCTGAAGAGCCCCTTCTGAGAAGTCCCGCCACCTCAAACTTTTCCCCCTTATTCATACATTAGTAATACAATGACATATCCGTTAAAGAAAACTTGCTAAGCAAGCAGTTTTTAAAGGTCAAGCAAGAGGTTTCCTTCTGATTATCAATTTAACCAGATACGTTTATAAAAAAAAAAAAAAAAAAAAAAAAAGAGAGAGTGTTCATGACTTGGGGCCATAGGCGCCAACTCTGTGGGTGCTCTGGGGCTGGAGCACCCACGGGGAAAAATTAGTGGGTGCTCTGCACCCACTGGCAGCCAACCTCCCCCCGCACTCCCTCCCTGAGCACGCCCAGTCTCCGCTCCTCTGCCTCCCTCCCAGCGCTTCCTGCAGTTTGGCGGCGTGCTGGGAGGGAGGGGGAGAAGCGGGAATGTGGCACACTCAGGGGAGGAGGCGGGGAAGAGGTGGGGCTGGGGCAGGGATTTGGGGCAGGAAGGGGGTGGAGTTGGGGCGGGGCAGGGGTGGGAGGGTGTAATGATCCGGTTCTGGCGGGACCCAACTGAGAGTGCCAATTCAGGACAAATTGCTTAAACAGGGCAGTTACAGCCCAAGGCTGGGGTTTTTCCACCTCTAAGGCAAACCCAACCAGACAGACTAAGAGGACTTTGGTCTCACCCCACTGGCTAACCACAAGTCACACAAGCAATTCCCTTAGACACTCCAGTTTTCCAGTATCACTACCAGTGCCACTCGTTATGGGAACAAATGGTTATGAAAACCAATACCCCAATAAAAGAAAAAGGGTTCTCCTGATCCCAAAGGACCAAGCCTCAGACCCAGGTCAATATATAAATTAGATCTTACCCACAAATCACGCTGTTGCCAATCCTTTAGAATCTAAAATCTAAAGGTTTATTCATAAAAGGAAAAAGATACAGATGAGAGCTAGAATTGGTTAAATGGAATCAATTACATACAGTAATGGCAAAGTTCTTGGTTCAGGCTTGTAGCAGTGATAGAAACTGCAGGTTCAAAATCAAGTCTCCGGAGCACATCCCCAGCTGGGATGGGTCATCAGTCCTTTGTTCAGAGCTTCTGTTTGTAGCAAAGTCCCTCCAGAGTAAGAAGCAGGACTGAAGACCAGATGGAGGAGCTGCAGCAGCCTTTTATAGTCTTTTCCAGGTGTAAGAATATCTCTTAGTCCTTATTGTGGAAAATTACAGCAAAATGGAGTCTGGAGTCACATAGGCCAGTTCCTGCATACTTTGCTGAGTAGCAAGGCGTATTTGCCTTCTCTCAATGGGTCAATTGTATAGCTGATGGTCCTTAATGGGCCAGCAAGCAGGCTAGGCAGAGCTAACACCAACTTGTCTGGGAAGTTTTTCAGAAGCATAGGGTAAGTTTGAAATACAGACAGTATAGAGCCAATATTCAAAACTTCAACTACAAAATTGATACACACATATAGACAGCATAATCATAACCAGCAAACCATAACCTTGTCTTAGACACCTCATTTGACCCCCTTTATACAAGATTTGGTGCCACTACAGGACTTTGGTTGCAACCATGCTCAATATCAGGGGTCGGCAACGTTTGGCACGCGGCTTGCCAGGGTAAGCACCCAAGCGGGCCGGGCCAGTTTATTTACCTGCTGACGCGGCAGGTTCGGCCGATCGTGGCCCCCACTGGCCGCGGTTCGCTGTCCCGGGTTAATGGGGGCGGCGGGAAGCCGCGGCCAGCACATTCCTTGGCCTGCGCCGCTTCCCGCCGCCCCCATTGGCCCGGGACGGCGAACCGCGGCGAGTGGGGGCCGCGATCGGCCGAACTTGCCGCGTCAGCAGGTAAATAAACTGGCCCGGCCCACTTGGGTGCTTACCCTGGCGAGCCGCGTGCCGAACGATGCCGATCCCTGCTCTATATGGTCCCAGTTCAAATCAATAACGTGACAGAGGGAGCGGGGCCTCATGGAAGGGGTGGAGTGGGGACGGGGCCAGGGGCAGAGGGGGGTCGAGCACCCGCGGCAGGAGCAGAAGTCAGCACCTATGCTTGAGGTCCTGACAAACATTCCCAGGGGCACATATAGACAGACTTCCTGTTTTTCTAAAATACATATATCAGCAATTTCAACATTCTTAGCAGGAAGGATGTGGGGTCAAGCTGCCCTGTCTGTGGCACCCAAAACCCCTTCCTCCCCTCCTGCCTTGGTTATGCTGAGGCCGCTGCATGACCAATTTATGGCCTGCTGACTTGGCTTCTTTTAGCAACAAGCAATAGTGGTTCAGTACGCCCTGCTGACTTGGCTACTGTTAGCAATAAGTAATAGTGGTTTCAGGTACTTTACTGGATTGCCAAAGTCTCCCCGTACACATGCAGGTGTGACTGTGCTAGTGTGTGTATGCAGCTGTGTGTGCATGCTGTGGTGAGTGTGCACATGCAGTGTGAGTGTGCACATGCGAGTGTGTGTATGCAAGCATGAATGCGCTGATGTGTGCATATAGCGGTGAGTGTGTGCATGCAGGTGTGAGTGTGCACATGCAAGTGTGTGCATGCAGGCGTGAGTGTGCTGTGTGTGCATGCAGGTGTGAGTGGGTATGCGTGGGTGTGAATGTGTGCACGTGGGTGTGTGTGCAGGCAGGTGTGAATGTATGCATGTGTGTGTGCAGGTGGGAGTGTGCGTGCGTGTGGATGTGAGTGTGTGCATGTGTGTATAGGTATGTGTGCATTGGTGCATGTACAGGTGCACACATACCTTGTCAGGGCAGCCCAGCAGCGCAAAGCAGCCAGGGCCCAGGACTGAGCTGCTCTTCCAAGAAGGGCCCATCCTTAAGAGGGAGAGGGCAAGTGTCTGTTCTTCCCAAAAGGCCCTGGCATTGCTAGGGCGGTTCACCCAGACCCCTGCCCAGGAGCATGCAGACCCTCCCCTTCCGACCCCATCACCTGCCC
>NW_020696532.1:0-1639 GCF_002925995.2 Terrapene triunguis | reverse complement strand
CCATTCAGTTCTTCTCTGAATGAATCCTCTCCTACTGGAATTACTGAACGTAATGCCCCAGGTATGGCTTGTCTTAATAAAGTTTATAACTTTATAGTACATTAATTCTTGTCTCTGTCCTGGATGCCTTTTGTCTTCAGAGGTGGGAAGAATGTGAAAGTAAAGCTTCTTTTGTCATGATGATAAATACGGTATATCCCCTTAATTTGCTTGGATGTATACATTCTGTATATTCAAATTGCCTTATTTCAGCACCTGTCCAAATATACAGTATTTTGTAGATCTCAGTGGTTTTTGATACAGGAATGTGTTGAAGTTCCAAAAAGAAAAGGATGTTGACACAAAGCACATCTATCTACAGTATATTTCTGTTTTAACATTTGTCTCTTTAAAACCAATTTAACTTCTATCTTTTTTTAAAAAGATAATTGCAAGTAAAAATTGTAATTTACAAAGACCACTCTGTTTGGAAAATTAAACAAACATACATATATCTCCCACATGAAGTTTGGTCCCTACAGATTTTCTTTTAACCTTTGCAACTGAACAAAATGGCCAGGGGCAACAGGAACATAGGTGTGGGAGTTTTTCCTTTTTATATATAGCAAAATTTTTATTATTTTATTTATATATGCAGCTATCTCTGATTTAGCTCTAGTCAGCTTTTGTTTAAATTTTGACACTTCTATGTGGTGGAAGGATAATTATCCCCTTCCATTTCTCTAATCATTTAATAGTCATGGATTTAATCATTGCATATGTGTTAGTCATTTAAATTTGAAACCTATATATAAAATGAAGCTTTTTAAGTTGACATATTACTACCATCTGTAATGGGAATCAGTGATAGTTTTCACTTCTTTGTTTCAGGATTACAGATTAACCATTCAAATTTTGTAAGGAAGTATTCTCACAGGTCTTTCCCATTGCAGACCTACAGGACTACTTTTAAAAAATAAAATTAATGGAGATATCCTATCTCCTAGAACTGGAAGGGACCTTGAAAGGTCATCGAGTCCAGCCCCCTGCCTTCACTAGCAGGACCAAGTACTGATTTTACCCCAGATCCCTAAGTGGCCCCCTCAAGGATTGAACTCAAAACCCTGGGTTTAGCAGGCCAATGCTCAAACCACTGAGCTATCCTACCCCCCTTTTGCTTGTAAAGTATCATTAAAATTGTCACCCGTGTTTGGTACATACATTTATTTTGAGCCTCGAGCGTATGGGGAGGAAGGAAAGAGGGTGACATCTAAATCTGCCATTGCTAGGAAAATAAATTGAAGTTAAGGTCTCAGAAAGCAAACAAAGATGCTAATGGAAGAACTGCTGAAATGTCCATCATCAGTGGTCTACAGGGAGGGTTCAGGTTCTACATTACTAGTTTTTGTTGGGGGGGGGATTGTTATTTGAAATTGAGAGGAATGATTCAGCCATTTAAATCCATCTAAAATCTTGACTAAGACGTAGCTTATTTTGTTTCCTACTAGCCTTTCTGGCTTATTGCCTTGCTGTTAGTGATATCATTTTAACTGTATAATGCCTTAATCCCATGCCAATGGAACAGGGATTTTAAAATGTGATAGGTTTGTGTTTTTAGCTTTTCAAAATCTGAATATAGGGTTCTATTTTCTCCTGCAAC
>NW_020696531.1:0-4294 GCF_002925995.2 Terrapene triunguis | reverse complement strand
CAAGCGTGTTTAATGATTAATGATTAATTTGCCCTGGCAATCGCGGCCAGTACAGCTACTGGAAAAGTCTGTTAACGTGTATGGGGATGGAGCGGAAATCCTCCAGGGACATCTCCAGAAAGCTCTCCTTCATGTACTCCCAAAGCCTTTGCAAAAGGTGTCTGGGGAGGGCTGCCTTATCCCGTCCGCCATGGTAGGACACTTTACCACGCCAGGCCAGTAGCACGTAGTCTGGAATCATTGCATAACAAAGCATGGCAGCGTATGGTCCCGGTGTTTGCTGGCATGCAGACAACATCCATTCCTTATCGCTCTTTGTTATCCTCAGGAGAGTGATATCATTCACGGTCACCTGGTTGAAATGGGGCAATTTTATTAAGGGGACATTCAGAGGTGCCCCTTCCTGCTCTGCTGAACAGAAATATTCCCCGCTGTTAGCCACGCGGTGGGGGGGAGGGGTGAAGTGCTCATCCCAGAGGATTGGGTGTGTGGGGGAGGGGAATTAGTTGGGTTTGTGCTGCACGTTAACCCTGAAACCGCAGCCCCTCCTTTTACATTGCAAACCCATTTTAAATGGCCAACCCAATGGGTGCTTGGTATGGTTAATGAGAGCAGTACTGTTTGAAACCATCCCCACATGTTAAGAAGGTTAAAAAAGCCAAAAGACTGTGTCTTACCATGGCTGCCTGCAAGCTGAAATCTGTGGCCTGGCACTGCGTGAGTGATCTCTCACACCAAACCGGCAGGCCCTCAATATAAGAGGAAAAATGCGACCTTGTAACGAAAGCACATGTGCTCTGTGATGTGAACAGCAAAATTTAACGTGAAAGAGTGTACCCATTGTTCTCTAAAATGTATCTTTTTTAACCATCTCTCCCTTCTCCACCAGCTGCAAATCTTACTCCTTCACAGAGGCTAGTGAATATTCGAAAGCGGAAGCGAAGGCCGCGTGATGAAATGTTTACAGAACTACAGACTGCCTCCCACGCTGACAGAGCACAGCAGAATGCGTGCAGGCAGTCAATGACTGATTATAGAAAAACCCAATATGAGCGAGAGGAGAGGTGGCGTGCTGAATCGCGGGCTGAAGAGGAGAGGTGGCGTCAGCTTGCACACAGAAGGCAAGAGTCGATGCTCCGGCTGCTGGAGCATCAAACTGATATGCTCCAGCTTATGGTTGAGCTGCAGCAAAGGCAGCAGGAGCACAGACCGCCGCTACAGCCCCTGTGTAACCAACAGCCCTCCTCCCCAAGTCCCATTGCCTCCTCACCCAGACGCCCAAGAACACGGTGGGGGGGCCTCCGGCCACCCAGTCACTGCACCCCAGATGATTTCCCGAGCAATAAGTGTTAAAATTTTAAAGTTTTAAACTGCAGTGTGTCCTTTTCCTTCCCTCCTCCCCCACCCATCCCGGGCTACCTTTGCAATTATCCCCCTAGTTCTGTGATGAATTAATAAAGAATGCATGAATGTGAAGTAACAATGACTTTATTGCCTCTGCAAGTGGTGCTCAAAGGGGGGAGGGTAGGGGAGGGTGGGGTGGTTGGTTTACAGGGAAGTAGAGTTAACCGGGTGGGGGGGGGAGGGGCGGAGGGTTCATCAAGGAGAAACAAACAGAAGTTTCACACCGTAGCCTGGCCAGTCACAAAACTCGTTTTCAAAGCTTCTCTGATGCGCACCACGCCCTGCTGTGCTCCTCTAACCGCCCTGGTGTCTGGCTGCGCGTAATCAGCGGCCAGGCGATTTGCCTCAACCTCCCACCCCGCCATAAATGTCTCCCCCTTACTCTCACAGATATTGTGGAGCGCACAGCAAGCAGCAATAACAATGGGGATATTCTTTTCGCTAAGGTCTGAGCGAGTCAGTAAGCTGCGCCAGCGCGCTTTTAAACGCCCAAATGCACATTCCACCACCATTCGGCACTTGCTCAGCCTGTAGTTGAACTGGTCCTGACTCCTGTCCAGGCCGCCTGTGTACGGCTTCATGAGCCATGGCATTAAGGGGTAGGCTGGGTCCCCAAGGATCACGATAGGCATTTCAACATCCCCAACGGTTATTTTCTGGTCCGGGAAGAAAGTCCCTTCCTCCAGCTTTCGAAACAGAACAGAGTGCCTGAAGACGCGAGCATCATGTACCCTTCCCGGCCAGCCCACGTTGATGTTGGTGAAATGTCCCTTGTGATCCACCAGGGCTTGCAGCAGCATTGAGAAGTACCCCTTGCGGTTTATGTACTCGGTGGCTTGGTGCTCCGGTGCCAAGATAGGGATATGGGTTCTGTCTATCGCCCCACCACAGTTTGGGAATCCCATTGCAGCAAAGCCATCCACTATGGCCTGCACGTTTCCCAGAGTCACTACCCTTGATATCACCAGGTCTCTCATTGCCCTGGCAACTTGGATCACAGCAGCCCCCACAGTAGATTTGCCTACTCCAAATTGATTCCCGACTGACCAGTAGCTGTCTGGCGTTGCAAGCTTCCACAGGGCTATCGCCACTCGCTTCTCCACTGTGAGGGCTGCTCTCATCCTGGTATTCTGGCGCTTCAGGGCAGGGGAAAGCAAGTCACAAAGTTCCATGAAAGTGCCCTTACGCATGCGAAAGTTTCGCAGCCACTGGGCATCGTCCCAGACCTGCAACACGATGCGGTCCCACCACTCTGTGCTTGTTTCCCGGGCCCAGAATCGGCGGTCCACGGCATGAACCTGCCCCAGTAACACCAGGATTTCCACATTGCTGGGGCCTGTGCCTTGTGAGAGGTCCATGTCAATTTCCTCATCACTATCGTCGCCGCGCTGCAATCGCCTCCTCCTCAGCTGGTCCTGGTTTGGCTTTGGCATGTCCAGGAGGCTCTGCATGTTTTCCAGGACAATGCGCGTGGTGTTCATAGTGCTCATAATTGCCGCGGTGATCTGAGCGGGCTCCATGATCCCAGTGCTGGCTATGGCGTCTGGTCTGAAAAAAGGCGCGAAAGTAGTATCTGACGGACCAGGGGAGGGAGAGAGGGAGGGAGGGAGGGGCGAGTGACGACATGGCATACAGGTACAGGGAATTAAAATCAAGAAAGGTGGCTTTGCATCAGGGAGAAACACAAACAACTGTCACACAGAATGCCCCCCCCCCCAAAGATTGAACTCAAAAGCCTGGGTTTAGCAGGAGGAAGGGGGGGAAGCAAATGAATACAGAATAAATCTATTTTTTACATCTTAAGACGACGGTGCAGCATGACTGATAGCCCTTGGCATTTTCTGGGTGCTTGGCAGCAAATACTGGGCGCTTGGCAGTTAGCCTTCAGGTCTATTGCACCATCTGATACCCAGTATGACAACGATGGATACCAGTCGTAATATACTATCTACTGCCCAAAAGGCAAGGGGTTGCTGCTGTGTAGCAATGTTGCCCCATCCTGCGCATACTACGTCTGATAACCATCATCATCAAGGCAAGGGGGCTGGTGCAATGCAGCCCCACGGCTGCCAGCCCCATGTCTGCCAGCACCCAGATAGCCCTCGGCCTCTTCTGGGTGCTTAGCAGACAATATTGGGCACTTGGCAGAAAATAGCATACTACGACTGATAACCATCATTGTCTGCCCGGGTGCCCATGATCGACAGCCACTGCAGTACGATGACGACGGTTACCAGTCGTAATATACCATCTTCTACCAAAAGGCAAGGGGCTGGTGCAATGCAGCCCTACGGCTGCCAGCCCCACGGCTGCCTGCACCCAGATCGCCAATGAAGGCTACCAGTCATGCTGCACCGTCTACCGCCAAAAGGCAGTAAGCTGCTGCTGCTGTTTAGCAATGCAGTCCCACGTTTGCCGGCACCCGGAAGAGATATGGTGACGGTGAGCTGAGCTGAGCGGGCTCAATGCTTGGCGTGGTATGTTGTCTGCACAGGTAACCCAGGTAAAAAGGCGCGAATCTATTGTCTGCCGTTGCTGTGACGGCGGGGGAGGGGCCTGACGCAATGTACCCAGAACCCCTCGCGGCACTGCTTTGCATCATCCGGGCATTGCGATCTCAACCCATAATTCCAATGGGCGCCGGAGGCTCCGGGAACTGTGGGATAGGTACCATAGTGCAATGCGCCGGAAGTCGACGCTAGCCTCGGTACTGTGGACGCGGTCCGCCGACTTCATGCACTTAGAGCATTTTAGGTGGGGACACACACAATCGGCTGCATACAACCGGTTTCTATAAAACCGGCTTCTATAAATCCGACCTAATTCTGTAGTGTAGACATAGCCTAAGACCCTGAAATATCAGCCTGAATGCCTGGCCCAGCGTCACACA
>NW_020696530.1:0-1825 GCF_002925995.2 Terrapene triunguis | reverse complement strand
CACCAGTGGCTCTGTTTGCTCTCCCCCTTTCCCTGAGCAGCAGCGTGTCCCACCCACGGGCACAGAGGGCAATGGGCTGGAGGGCAGCATGGGGCTGCAGTGGGGGGTGGGGTTCTCGTCCAGTGTCCCCCGCAGGACAGTTCTTCAAGGTCCAGCTCAGCCCCCTCTGCTCTGGTCCCTGGCACCAGCGGCAGAACGGCCACCTGGACGATTTTCTCCCCACTCCAGCCATTTGGGGGGGTAGTTTCATGAGACAGGGAAAAAATATTGGGCAAGTCGCCAATTTTCCCTCAGCCAAACCGGCCGCCGTGGGCCATGACTGTCAGTGGGGCTGGAGCCAGCAGGACGCCGCCATGGCCTCTGGTCTGTCCGCAGGGGGGAGGTGGCCACGTCCCACGGATGGTAATGAGACTGAAACCCAGCCCCTGGCCACATGGCTGCCAGCCTGTGGCTTGGGGCTGGGCAGGGCACACAAGTGGCACTGTGAGGAGCAGAGGCAGATTGGGGGGAGATGGGGGCAGGGAGGAGGCTGAGGGGGGCACAGAGGGATATGGGGGCAGGGGGAAGCCGAGGGGGTACACGGAGACATGGAGGTGGTGTAACGTGGTAGGTCTAATAATCACCCTAAACTAAATTGTAAAAAGCGTGTGAAAGATGTTGCACTAACCATGAAAAATAGGTCGAGTGGTTTTTCGTGATGAATGTTGTAATAGAGGCAAGAAAACCGCCCGTGAAACTTCTTAGCCCAAGCACAATGGCCTACTGGTGTAAATCCAGGGCTGCGGTGAGCTTCTCCTTGGTAAACAAGCAAATGTGGGAACAACATTACCTCTGCCAACTCAGGCCTTACGGAAATGGATTTGACTGGGGGACAAACGAATGAGGATAAAATATCCCCCCCCCCCCCACACACACACACTTTTATTACATTTGGGAGTTCTTGAAAACAGACTTTGGGGGGGAAAGTGTCTTCATCCGTCAGCCTGCCAGCAATAACATTCCCCAAGGATAACAGGACCACACTGACCCCTCCTAAAAGGTAAGGTCAGGATGACAGTACATAATATAGATGTTTTGATCGAACCAACATGTACAAGGCAGATCCTGTATGGCAGATCCTGTATCACATTCCCTTCCCTTGTTATGTTGGTTTCTGCCCCATGGTGTTTCCTCCTATCCTGTCTCACTCTCGGCTTTTTGTCATGTCCTGAAGTCAACTCTACTGCAGTCAGCCAAACCTGCCTTGTCTGAAGAGAAAGGATTCAACCCGATGGTAACTAGCCAGGGTCCAAGCACCAAGTGTCTCGGTCAACCTGCCAGCCAAAGCATCCACTCAATTAACAAGTGGCCCAGTGTTCCAAAAACATCCACAAAAGCCGTATTTCCCCCGTTGTTTCTATCCTGTCTCTTGTGTGTGTTTGGCTGAGAACAGGATCAGACACTGCCCCTCACATCAGGACAGAGCAAAACTAACCACCTCCTTTTCAGCAAAGAAAGGTTGTTCTCAAAATAAGGCACTGATATTTTGGCTTCATCTACGCTGGACTTTTGTCAGTAAAACTCGTCGTTCATGGGTATGGGGAAAAAGCACTCCCCTGGACGACAGAAGTTTTACCACTGAAAAGCGCCGGTGTGAACAGCGCTTTGTTGGCAAGAGCGCTCTCCTGCCGACAAAGCTACCGCCGCTCGTTGGGGGTGGAAGGCTTTTGGTGGCGGGAGGAGCTCTCCCCTGAAACACTGGAACCCTCCCGGAAACTGGTCCCAGGCAGTAAGCGTTAAACGGGGAATTCAGTGAATAGACAAGTGTGAACCTGGAAGCTGCAGC
>NW_020696529.1:2949-5175 GCF_002925995.2 Terrapene triunguis | reverse complement strand
GTACTGTACACAGGAGAGCTGTTACCCTTCCCTTTATAGTTATGACACGCCCCCCCAAATCATAGATAGTGTTGGACAGCCGGTTCCACACTGGCTGTGATTTCTTCCTGGAGCTCTAGGAGAAAACAGAGTTAATAAGGCACATGCACCTTTAGACATACTACTGATTACACTGCTCTACAGCCAAAATGCTTCTGAAATAAATGTAGTCAAACTTTACTAATTCTGGGTCACTGAGAACGAAAATGATGCTTAAAATTGTTGATTGGCTCTAGTTTTCAAGATATGCTATTGGGTCAGTATATACGACCCTTGACTTGGGAACGGCGGAGGATAAGTGAGTTATAAAGGGAAGGGATCTCAATTTAAACCAGAAATGACTAAAATACATCTTTGACTGGATCTATGAATAAATCTATGACTGGGTTTGGACAGTACTTGCTTTTTAGGCAAAACAATGAATGATGCAATCTGAAGCTGGTCTTGCATCATACATGATATGAATTGCATCATGTTATTCCTAGAAGTCATGGATGATGCAATCATAACGAAGCTTACATCACTCTGCTGAAAAAATTGCCCTATGTCAGCTCTAGAAATCATACAGTGTCATGCTCTCTTATTTGTCAGTGTTTGATTTTGCAAAGGGACAAATTTCTGTTTAGCCAAAGTGAGCAGAGATGCCTCGTTCTTGTGTGAACAGTGCAGATAACTTCTGCTATGTTTGTGGTGAAGTGACTTTTGCATCACAAAAGCGCAGTATAACCACTATGGTTAAGAAAGCCTATCACCTTTATTTTGGCTGCAAAATTGGAGATCAGGACAAGAGGTGGGCCCCACACATATGCTGCAACACTTGTGCAACAAATCTTCGCCAGTGGTTGAACAGGAAAAGGAAATCTATGCCTTTTGCAGTGCCAATGATTTGGAGAGAGCCAACAGATCATACCAGCAATTGTTACTTCTGCATGGTGCCTCCAGTTGGGAAAGGTGTGTCAAAGAAGAAAAAGTGGACTGTGCATTATCCAAACATTCCATCAGCTATACGCCCAGTACCCCACGGAGAAGGACTGCCGGTTCCTGATGCACCAGAATCATTCTCACTTGAGTCAGACGAGGAAGAGGAAGAGGATGAAACTTCTGGTCCTGAACCATCAATGTCACAGGACCCACATTTTCTCCCATCCTCCTCCTCTGAACCACACCTCATAACACAAGGTGAACTGAATGACCTTGTCAGGGATTTGGAACTACCCAAGAGTAAGGCAGAGCTGTTGGGCTCCAGACTACAGCAGTGGAATCTCCTGGCAGGTGATGTTAGGGTTTCCATGTTCCGTGACCGTCAAAAGGATCTTGTCCCATTCTTCTTCATGGAAGGTGATCTTGTAGCCTGCAACAACATCGATGGTGTGATGGCAGCCCTCAACATCATTCACGATCCAGACGAGTGGAGACTGTTCATTGATTCATCGAAGACGAGTCTTAAAGCTGTTTTACTGCATAATGGCAATGTTTTGCCATCAATTCCAGTTGGTCATGCAGTCCATATGAAGGAAACCTATGACAACATGAAACAACTTTTGAGGTGCATAAACTATGACCAACATCAGTGGCAGCTTTGTGGCGATTTGAAGGTTGTTGCTCTCTTGCTTGGTCTGCAGACTGGATACACAAAGTACTGCTGTTTTCCCTGCGAATGGGATAGTCGTGCAAGAGATTCCCACTGCATCAAGAAAGATTGGCCACTCCGACAGTCATTGGAGCCTGGGAGGAAAAGTGTTCAGCATCCACCACTTGTTGAATCAAGGAAGACACATCTGAAGAAGTGAGGTTTTTACCCACGAAAGCTTATGCCCAAATAAATCTGTTAGTCTTTAAGGTGCCACCAGACTCCTTGTTGTTTTTTAAGCAAGATTTTGTTACCACCCTTACACATCAAGCTGGGTCTGATGAAGAACTTTGTCAAGGCCATTGACAAAACACAAGCAGCTTTCAAGTACCTCCGTGGAAAATTTCCAAGGTTAAGTGAAGCTAAGATAAAGGAAGGTGTCTTTGTTGGTCCTCAGATTCGTGAACTTCTTCGAGATGATGCATTTGACCATGCACTGTGTGGCAAGAAAAAGACGGCATGGAAAGCCTTCCAGTTAGTGGCAATAAATTTTCTCAGAAACAACAAGGCAGACAACTACAGGTTGTTGGTGGAAAACCTCCTCAAGGCATACAAAA
>NW_020696529.1:0-2939 GCF_002925995.2 Terrapene triunguis | reverse complement strand
ATTTTATTTATATAACCCTTTTGCTGATTTTTAAAGTGTTACATAAACAGGACAGGTGAAATATTATCATGTAAAGCAACCATAAACACAAGAAAAGACCTAGGTTTACAATTTATGATTAAAACTCTACTATCTACACAATATACATAGACATAAAATGTAAAAACTTAAATATCTTAGAAACAGTAGCCAATCAGTTGTTTTAATTGTCATATTTGAATTCAGCACATCAAAATACATAATAAATAGCACATTTTATCTCTGAAGCAGACGACTTCTCAAAAATTGTAGACCAGTGTTATATAAAAACTAACAACATGTCCCACATTCCAAGAACAATTTTTAACCAGTTGATTCTGGGAAACTTTCCCGGGAGAGTGCATCAGCCACTTGGTTAGAAGCTCCTGAAATGTGTTGTATTTCAAAATCAAAATCTTGGAGAGCTAAACTCCACCGAAGAAGTTTTTTGTTATTCCTCTTGGCGGTATGAAGCCACGTTAGCGCAGCATGGTCGGTTTGTAGTTGGAAATGCCGTCCCCAAACGAATGGGCGTAGCTTTTCCAGCGCATAAACAATGGCGTAGCATTCCTTTTCGTTGATTGACCAGTGGCTTTCCCTCTCAGACAGTTTCTTGCTGAGAAGCACGACAGGATGGAATTCTTGATCTGGTCCTTCCTGCATTAAAACTGCTCCCACACCGAGAAGAAATCTGTTCTTGTGTGAGTGGTCACAATGCAATCAATGAGAAATCTCATATCAGCTTCAAAAGCTAATGTTTGCAAGATCAGGCGCTTCCAGAAACAAAGGGTGGAGAATGGGTGTGACATTCCACAGGGTGCAATCTGGTCTGATAGACAGCTATATCCCCTCACTTCTCCAACTTGGGTCGCCTTAGCACTGCTTTGCTGTGAGAATTTCCACTCCTCGCCTCCTCACAAACAGTCTCTAGCACAGGGGTGGGCAAACTACGGCCACTAGCCATTTTTATCCGGCCCCCGCACTCTGGCCAGGGGAGCGGGGCCACGGGTTTCTGGCCTCCAGCCCCGCTCCCCCAGCCGGAGCGTGGGAAGCCCGCGGCCTCCCTTTCCTGGCCGGAGCCCGGCAAGCCCCACGGTCCCGATCCCCCAGCTGGAGCGCGGCAAGACCCCGGCCCACTACCCCGGCTGGAATGCAGCAAGCACCTCGGCCTCTCAGGCCAAGGGAGCGGGGCCACGGGCTTGCCGTGCTCCGGCAGAGGGCGTGCCGTGCGCCAGCCAGAGGAGTGGGGCCGCGGGGAATGCCATGCTCCAGATGGGGGAGCAGGGCTGGAGGCTTGCCGCGCTCCAGCTGGTGCTCCGGCCGGGAAAGTGGGGGATTACAAGCAATGAGGCATAAAATCAGATTTGGTTACAAAGAAAATAAATGGTAAAATGCAAATAACATCTAACTTCACAAGTTTAAAGTATTCAAAACAAAGGTTTTTTCTCACCATATGCTTTTGCAATCCTACTGGCTAGGTACCTTCCAGCAAGGACCCCTCACCCCCAGTTCTCGGTTCGTCAGGTGTCATGGATGCCATGGACAGAGAGGAAGGGAGAAGGAGTGATTCGGAGTGTCCCTTTTCCCTTTTATTATTCCCTTTCTTGTTTGAGAAATCAAAGGTGTTGTACATGCTCAGTAGGATCTCAGGACCTCATAGGACTTGATTTCCAGACACATCTCAGTGTTGATTGGTCAGGGGGAGAGGAGAAACTACCACAGAAAGACCTGCCTGTGCCCCAGAGCAGATGATCAGTGGGTACAGGACTAAATCATGTCCTTCTTAGAACTTCCCCTAACCAGTCTCTTAGCACTTCCCCCAACCAAACAGCCGTAAGGGGGCGAGAAATGATTTTGACATCTGGGGTGTGAAAACTTGACAGCAGGGGTGTGAAGATAGTCTGTCACCCAATTCCCGTAGGCTTTGAATTGCATTTGGGTGCCTAACTCCACCAGCCCCCTTTCGAAATCCAAGTCTACAACCATGTGGGGAGTGAGATCAATGCTCACATGCTCCAGTCAGGACAGGGGCTCTATTGATATGGCCATAACAAGAGTATATTTGAGAATATGATCCCTTCCCTGAAGAGCTGTCAATTAAAGAAGACAGTTGACCTCCACAGGAAGGAGGAGAGAGATTACAACATTCATACATGTGCCGAACCAGCTCCCTGATGTGCCCTTTTACCCCAGAATCTTGACTCCCCCCCCCCCAAACACTTTAACTACTACACCCACCCTCTTCCTCAGCGAGGAGTTGAACCCTTAAAAGCTGATGCTCAGCTACCTGCTCTAAACAGTCAATCTTCTTGGAACAGGCTTCTCTCCAATCATTTCAGAAGTGTCCTTACTATGTTATTCACAAACAAGTTTATAAATCAGAGGTTTCATTATTCTTATACCAGCTCTACTTAATAATCACAACTTGCATGTTTAGGCTGGGATATTTGAATGATTGTCCAGTTCACACTGAAAGTCACACTCAATGGGAATGGTTTGGGAATGGCACTGGTGTGAACTTCGCCACTAGCCCTTGGACACTGAGATGAATGGACGAAGAGGTTTGCAAATGAGTTCCAAGGCCATTGGTGAATCCATTTTACACACTGGGAGCTGGTCTGAGACCCACTGTATGCATTTCACATGAGATGCCAAAGAGCTATCAGGTGGTAACTGGAGTCACTCCTGCCAAGGGATAGATCTGAACTGGAGATTTAGAAATTTGTGGTAGAAAGAGCTGATATCTCTGTAGGACGTTGTCCTTGGCTTTCTGGAGGTAACATACAGCAATGCAAGGGCTCTGTGAATTTCCCTACACCCACTTCCTGCCAATCTGCCTCAACTCTGTCCTTAAGAAGTCACTCTAGGGCTGAGAGGGGAGTTAAGAACTACCCATGGTCCAGTGAGTTCTCAGCTCCATC
>NW_020696528.1:0-1751 GCF_002925995.2 Terrapene triunguis | reverse complement strand
TTGACCTGGGTCTGGGGCTTGGTCCTTTGGGATCAGGAGAACCTTTTTCTTTTACTGGGGTTTTGGTTTTCATAACCATTTGTCCCCATAACGAGTGGCACTGGTGGTGATACTGGGAAACTGGAGTGTCTAAGGGAATTGCTTGTGTGACTTGTGGTTAGCCAGTGGGGTGAGACCAAAGTCCTCTTAGTCTGGCTGGTTTGGTTTCCCTTAGAGGTGGAGAAACCCCAGCCTGGGGCTGTAACTACCCTGTTTTAAGCAATTTGTCCTGAATTGATACTCTCAGAAGTGCCCCACCAAAGGCAGCATCGTAACACCTGTCAATTAAGCAGACTCTGACCCATGATTGGACCTCCCCTCTTATCCCATGACAGCGTTTCTGAAAGTTGGCTGGACTCTGCATTCATCTCATCTCCGCTGGGGGCTTGTTCCCAGGTGGATCCCCTCGGCTGAGAGCGCTCTGTCCTGAGCTCTCCGGGGCCTCGTCTGGGGCTTTGCCCTGTCCCACAGGAGCCGGGCTGACCCAGCGGTTTGTAGGCAGAGACGCAGGCTGTAATGCAGGTGGGATCTGATCCACTCCCTCTGAGTCAGCGCTGGGCCCTGTGCGGTGTTGTGGGGCCTGATCCTGCGCCTGGAGGTGCTTTGTTAACCAGCCAGCAGCAGCTGAGCCCACTGGAATAAATCAGGACTTAGTTGCTTCGAACCCCAGGCCCAGAGGGACATGCCTGGAGCACTGGGTCCAGCGGCCTCCCCTCCGCAGCAGCTCGCAAGGGTGGATTTTGGAAAGCCCCAGTGTCCAGGGCTCCTGTCCAAAGCTCCCCACGCCAGCTAGTAGCAAGAGCAGGGGGAGGTAGGTCAGTCCCTCCTCGCTGGACCCAGACGGACCTTGGCAGGCTCCTGACGCCATCAGTCATTCAGCTCTGACCCCCGGACACTGGATATTTGCTCTCTTCTCACTTGCTCTATTGCCGTTGGCCCCCTCCCCTATGCACACCGTCCCTGAGACGCCCACCTCCAATTGCCCCCTGCCCACCCCACCCCTTTTGCCTTTCGACTCCCCTGGCCTTCAGTTTACTTCCCGTCCCCTTGCTCCCAGAATCCCCTCCCCCACTTCAGTCCCAGTGAGTGGTCCACTTAAATCCTAAGACTGTAACGCTCACACAACCCCCCATACACAGGCTGAGAGGGGTGGGAGCCCCCGGCACAACAGAGGAGAATCTACATGCTAAAGGCCCGATTGTGAGTGGGTCCAGCATGGCTGTGGGGGGAGGCCCCCGAACAGTGGGATGAAAGCAGGCGCTGTGCAGCCATGACCCCCCTCGCGAGTGAGCAGGCAGAACGGGGGAAGGGGGCAGCGGAGCTGAGACGGGGTGAGTGGGGAAGTCAAGAGGATCCTATAACGCGCTACCGTCCGTCAGTGCCTGCCGGGGAGCAGGGCAGGAATGGTGCCTGGATTCCTGTCTGGGGGCTGGGCAGTTATACACCATTCAGGGCCGTGTCCTGCTGCTCAATCAGCCCCGAACAGCGACACACAGAGAGACACATGCTAAGAGGATAAACGGACGGGCGGCGCCTTAGAAGGTGACTGTAACGGACAGGATGGGGCTACACTAGCCCCCCAACGCACACCCCACCAAGAGCCCTTTCCCCTGTGTCATCCAGCACAGCGGGACTTGGCCTTTCTGTTTTCTGAATGAGAGTAACCCAAGGCACTCAGAGCCTGTCTTCCCTGATATCATTATTGTCCCCAC
>NW_020696527.1:0-1348 GCF_002925995.2 Terrapene triunguis | reverse complement strand
CTCGCGGCACTGCTTTGCATCATCCGGGCATTGCGATCTCAACCCATTATTCCAATGGGCGTGGTGTTCATAGTGCTCATAATTGCCGCGGTGATCTGAGCGGGCTCCATGATCCCAGTGCTGGCTATGGCGTCTGGTCTGAAAAAAGGCGAGACATCACAGTCTATATGTATTATGTGTGCTGCCAACCCTGACATAACAACATCCTCCCCATACTCTGTATGTTCCCCCAATGACTGACAACTGACTCCTCAAATCTTTTGTACCGTTTATTTTTAAATATTCTCTAATAAAATTTATATCTGACAGACCAGGGGAGGGAGAGAGGGAAGGAGGGAGGGGCGAGTGACGACATGGCGTACAGGTACAGGGAATTAAAATCAAGAAAGGTGGCTTTGCATCAGGGAGAAACACAAACAACTGTCACACAGAATGCCCCCTCCCCAAAGATTGAACTCAAAAGCCTGGGTTTAGCAGGAGGGAGGGGGGAAGCAAATGAATACAGAATAAATCTATTTTTTACATCTTAAGACGACGGTGCAGCATGACTGATAGCCCTTGGCATTTTCTGGGTGCTTGGCAGCAAATACTGGGCGCTTGGCAGTAAGCCTTCAGGTCTACTGCACAATATGATGCCCACTGCAGTATGACAACGACGGATACCAGTCATAATATACTATCTTCTGCCCAAAAGGCAAGGGGTTGCTGCTGTGTAGCAATCTAGCCCCACGTCTGCCAGCCCCATGTCTGCCAGCACCCAGATCGCCATCGGCCTCTTCTGGGTGCTTAGCAGACAATCCTGGGCACTTGGCAGAAAATAGCATACTACGACTCTGCTAACGTGCAATGAGCCAACAGGGCGCCTGGCAGAAAATAGCATACTACGACTGATAACCATCATTGTCTGCCTGGGTGCCCATGATCGACAGCCACTGCAGTACGACGACGACGGATACCAGTCGTAATAAACCATCTTCTACCAAAAGGCAAGGGGCTGGTGCAATGCAGCACCACGGCTGCCAGCCCCACGGCTGCCTGCACCCAGATCGCCAATGAAGGCTACCAGTCATGCTGCACCGTCTACCGCCAAAAGGCAGTAAGCTGCTGCTGCTGTTTAGCAATGCAGTCCCACGTTTGCCGGCACCCGGAAGAGATATGGTGACGGTGAGCTGAGCTGAGCGGGCTCAATGCTTGGCGTGGTATGTTGTCTGCACAGGTAACCCAGGTAAAAAGGCGCGAATCTATTGTCTGCCGTTGCTGTGACGGCGGGGGAGGGGCCTGACGCAATGTACCCAGAACCCCTCGCGGCACTGCTTTGCATCATCCGGGCATTGCGATCTCAACCCAT
>NW_020696526.1:0-1023 GCF_002925995.2 Terrapene triunguis | reverse complement strand
TGATTGGGAAAAATCAAGAGCAACAAAGGAGATATCCTCCAGAGCAGCACAGGCTGGTCTTTGCCAGTAAATAGATGGGTTCTTCTTATTAAATTACAACCCACCAAAACAATCGACTCTGCACTTAGAAGAACTCAGCTTCTATCTGTTACCAACAAAGCATTTCACTTCACTGTGAATCACACACTGTCACACTCCTCCCTATCCCCCACAAAAGATATCCCCACCGTACAAATTGGTGTTGCTGGGCAACATAGGTGCAGTTAGTCATTATTTCAATGAAGTGTTTTTCCTGAATCAGAACAAAAAAAATGGGCACTACACCAGCTGGGATTTCCCCTCATGATGTTGACAGAGATAGGCATTGCCTTGATCCAGTGCTTGGCATGGGGAGAAACACCCCTGAATGCTAGCTAAGCACTTGGTACAACACACAGCAGCAGTTACATCAGAAAATCCTCCCTGCTTCTAAGAGACTTCCGGACATTATGAGATCTGCACTTGGCATCAGCATATCCTATCTATTGCTCACCACTTCAGAAGATTAGCCTAGACCTTTGAATGCTACACTAGGGCAAACCCTGACAGATCTAAAGAGCAGTAAACTTAGTTTACAAGTCTCTGCATTATCCACGCCAGATATAAGACTTCATCACACCAATCACAGCTGCAGCAGCACTTTGACAGCACTAATACACCACCGAGAATTGACTGGTACAAGGAGTAGCGGTTGCAGTGGGTGATCTGAGGAGAGGAGGTGGTCAGTAGAAATGGATGACAGACAAGTGAGTGGAGAACACAAGATCAGAAGTTATTACGGTTGGGCACCTTGAAGTCAGAGAGAGATGCCATCAGCTCATCCAGTTCTCTTGTGGCTGAAGAAGCAGATATGCGAGTCTGCTGCTGGCTGGAGGTGACTCGCTGTGTGCTGCTCACCTCACCCTGGTTCACAGTGATGGCAGGGCTGATAAAAAACAACACAAAACCACACACATTACATTTTAATGTGGTGGTGGTGAAAAA
>NW_020696525.1:0-1591 GCF_002925995.2 Terrapene triunguis | reverse complement strand
CTTGAGACTCACGAGATTATTGTTATGTTTGTCACAGACTGATCTGAGGTCTCCTGGTTATCTATCAGCTGTGACATTACCCTTGGGCCAGTTTCACAAGTGGTTAATAGGTGGATGCCCCTGCAGGGTAAAATGTATGGCCAGTATGCACCAATAAATAGCTACAGGACCATCCATCTGCCACCCTTCCTCCCCCGGCCAAAAAAAAAAGTCAGAACAAATACAAATATTCAAGAAGCAAGAATAATAAATTGGTTTGGGTCACAAACATTTGAAGCCAAAGGCTGTATCATTAAAACTGCTCAAGCATGGCATTCCTCCCATACTTTATAGGCTATAATCCTCCTTGAATCAGAAGCACTATCACTAAACTGACTTATTTTAACGCCTCTCCCTCTTAAAGTGACATGATACAAATTGGACAAATGGATACATTACTGAGTTCCCCAGAACTCTGATTGCAGCAGTATCCATCATGCCAGTCTTCTCTAGGGCGTTCATGTCTCTACAAGACTCAGAGTATAACTCTAAATCTCATCTGCTGTTTCATTCTGAGCTTTATAGACCACTCGCCACCATTGTGGCCTAGCAAAACAGTTGTTGAGTAATAAGAGACATTGGGCCAAATCCAAAAAATCCAGTTGCAAATTGTGCTTAAATCACACAGTACCGTTTCATTGCCTTAAGAGCACAATCCTGAAACAATACAAAACAGGTAAGTAACTTCATTCCTGCAAGTATTCTACTCAGACTTGTCACCTGCGTAAAATGACTCATTAGCTTAAGTAGTTGCAGGATTGGGGGTCTAATACTACTTAGGAAAGCAAGGGTTTGCAGGATCAGGTCCCCTTTTAGTAGAGAATCCAGATAGCCTCAGGGTCACTGCTTATTTACATGACCCAGCTCTCTTCCATTAGCGCGTGGAACATTTCATACATAAAACACCACCCTCTACCCCTAAGCCTGTACAAATACTTTCTATTCTTCTCATGTGGAAAATAATCATTTAGCAGGATTCCTTCCAATCCCTATGGGGAAAAGAGCATGAACACTTTCTTCCACACAGCGCTGAGACAGTAAGGAATATTATGGAAAATAGTACCACATGCCTTTCTTTAGTTATCTAAATATTTTGCATGGGATTCTTTTTCCTGAGTTGTTACAAAGTGCTCAAACGGGGCCAGATCCATGGCCCATAACTTGAAATCAGTGGGAACCTTCCAATGACCAATGAGTTTCGATCAGGCCCTAAATCAATACATTCTGTGAAACAGGTAGAACCTATTTTGATGACACAAGAAACTTCACTCCAGGAATTATTGTATTGTACCCACAAATCTGATACCTGAGAAGCAGTCTCTAGGAAATTAATATAAATCTGTTAATATCAATCTGTCAACTGCATACACTTATTAGCTATCACTTTCCACCTGAGGCAATCACTGGTAACTTTCTTGACTGACGTTTATTGCTTTCTTAGAAAGGAGTCTAGCTATGCCATGGCACCCACTTTCTGTGCACTCAGCACTAATGCTACCAGATGTGGCATTTTTATGAGAGGCTTCTTGAAATCCAGAAAGAACAACATTTC
>NW_020696524.1:0-3220 GCF_002925995.2 Terrapene triunguis | reverse complement strand
GGGGCAGGTGTATAGGGGTGCAGAGATGGGGTGCAGAGGAGATGGGGGCAGGTGTATAGGGACAGAGGAGACAGGGGTGCAGAGGAGACAGGGGCAGGTGTATAGGGGTGCAGAGGAGATGCAAGCCGGCACCCCTCAGCCTTGGCATCTCCCCCCCAACACTGGGTGCCCAGCCTGGTGCCCCCTCCCCGGCTGGCACCCCTCAGCCTTGGCATCTCCCCCCCCAATGCTGTGTGCCCAGCCTGGTGCCCCCTCCCCGGCCAGCACCCCTCTGCATTGGCATCTCCCCCAACACCAAACCAGCCCCTGCTGCAGCTTCTCCCAGACCCAGCTCCATCTACACAGCCCCCCACCCCCACCCCCAGCAGCACCCCTGGGCCCTGGCAGTGCCACCGCTGGGGCGGGCAAGGCGGGACAGGCTGCGTGTGGGAGACTCACTCTGGCTCTCTGCAGAGAGGGGGGTCGCTGGCTGGGATCGGCCCTGTTCTGGCTGGGGGCTCTGACTGGGCAGGTCCGGGATGAGCCAGGGGCACAAGTCAGGGCCTGGCTGCCCGTGCCCTGGCAGCCCTGCTCAGTGGCTCTTTTCTTCTCTGCCCCGCCTGCGTGCGGCTGGCGCATTCCAGGCACAGCTGCCAGTGGCGAGCGAGCTGTGTCCCGCTGGGCAGGGCCAGGCTGCAGCGTGGGGGCAGCCGCTGCAGGGCTGTGCTATGCTGGGGGGGCTCACTGCCTCCTGCGCTGCTCTGGCTGGCTCTCAGCGGCTGGTTTCTCTGCACTGAGCCCTGCAGCCACCTTGAGTTTCACTGCCTGGGAGACAGGCTGGGGCCAGGAGAGGAGCTGCTGGCTGGGCCCAGCCCGCTCCCTCCCTGGCTCATGCTAGGGAGTGGTGCCCAGCGCATGGCAGCCCATCCCCTATCTCCTGTGGCTTCTCCCGGGCACGTGCAGGGCCCCCGCCGAGCGACCTGGGACCTTGCATCTCAGCTCCATCTCAGGGAGCGTTTGTCGGACCTGCCAGCACCCGTCACCCAGTGGGTGCCACTGCCCCCACCAGGCGGCCACAGGTAGGTGACATTCCTGCTGCCCTGCCTCAGTCCTGTCCGCAGTGGCCCCCTCGGGGACAGGCCAGACAGGAGCTGGTGTGATCCCTGCAGCAGGGGAAGTGGGGATGGCAAGCCAAGGACACGGCCCTGTGCGCTTCACTGCCTGCCCCACTCCTCTGGGGCCCGGCCTGGCCGAGAGCAACCCGGGGGCGTTGGCTCTGCCCTTGCCGGGGTGGGCGTGCAAACTCAGCCGACCAGCGCGGGCAAGCAGACCTCTGGCGGAGCAGCCGCCTGTTCCCCTCCCAGGCTCTGCTGTGTGCGGATCGGCAGGATCCCGGAACTCCCTTCGCCATGGGAAACAGCGAATGTGCGTTGTCACAGGGAGTCTTTAGTTTGTACATTGTGAGAGAAAACAAAACCATATTCAGCAGAACCCCGTTATCCGCATTATCCGGGTCTCTGTATTAACTGAGCCGGGCTGACAGCCCGAGTCCGGGGCTGGCGGGGCGCCCGCTGTCAGCCCCAGGGGGAGCCCGCTGTCAGCCGAAGGCCAAGCCCTGCCACCCAGGGATGGCCAAGGGAGGGGCTCTAGGCTGGTGACTCGTTTGCTGCTTTCCCTCCTCAAGCCCCACCCCCACTCTCGTCTTGTCCCAGCAACCCCCCTCCACCTGCCAGCCTCTGCGATGCCGCCAGGAGCCAGCTCCCAGCAGGGCCAGGCCAAGGGGCCGCAGGGCACTGGGATCTAGTCAGGTACAGACACTGCCTGGGTGAGTCAGAGCCGGCAGGTCGTGCCCAGCACCCCCTGTAACTGCGTGACCTAGTGGCACCCCCCACACACATTGTACCTACTGTCTAGCTAGGCCTTGTCTCCCTCTGGCCGGATGCCTGGGTCACTGAGCGGCGCAGGCAGGGACTAGATAAGTTCATGGAGGGTAGGTCCATCAATGGCTATTAGCCAGGCTGGGCAGGGATGGTGTCCCTCGCCTCTGTTTGCCAGGAGCTGGGAATGAGCGACAGGGGTGGATCACTTGATAATTGACCTCTTCTGTTCGTTCCCATTGGGGCACCTGGCATTGGCCACTGTCAGAAGACAGGACACTAGGCTAGGTGGACCTGTGGTCTGACCCAGTCTGGCCATTCTTATGCCACCCTGCCTGTCAGCACCACTCAATGTGTGTGTGTGTGGCGGGGGGGGGGGGAGATCTGCAACAGGGCCTCTGGAGGGCACAGGAGATGGGATGGGCCCAGCAAGAAACACCCTGTGGTAAGCTGCCCCCTCAATACACCCCCTTGTGTCCAGGTGTGGCATTGCAGCAGCCGTGCCTCAGTTTCCCCCACCCCATCCTTTGGCCTACTCCAGCCATAGGAACGTTCTGGCTTTCCACCCAGACCCCTTTCCAGAGCCCCACCCCTTCTGGGGCCACAGAGGCCTTCACTGAAGCCCTAAAGTAACGGATAAAAAACCAAACCTTCAGCCCGGCTGGGCTCAACTGACCTCCCCCTCGTCGCACGTGTAACTCTGGTGCTCTAGGCTGGCCTTCTGTGCCTCTGTCCCAGGGGTTCTCAAACTGGGGGTCGGGACCCCTCAGGGGGCCGGGATGTCATTACATGGGGGGTCACGAGCTGTCAACCGCCACCCCAAACCCCGCTTGCCTCCAGCATTTACAATGGTGTTAAATATATTAAAAAGTGTGTTTAATTTATTAGGGGGTCGCACTCAGAGGCTTGCAATGTGAAAGGGGTCGCCAGTAAAAAAGTTTGAGACCCACTGCTCTATCCGCCCCACAGTCCAGGGGTGGCCCTCTCCTCCTCTTACCCAGGGGCTCGGGGAGGCTCCACTCACCCCAGAGAAACCGGTCTGCTCTCCTCCCTTTTGCCTCCATAGCCATCCTTCAGGCTGCTTCTCGGAGAGCAGAAACTCCCCCAACGTGGCTCACCCAGCCCTGTTCTCCCGCAGCTCTGCTATATCGTTAATTAGCCCTGGCCCACCCTCCCAGTCCCAGCAGGCAGCTTAATTGGGTCTCAGACCCAGATTAATCCCCTTATGGCATTTGTGGGATAAACACCCCATCACACATCCCCAAAACAAACAAACCTGGCTAGTCTAGCCCCGACTTGCATAGCTCTGCCATTGCCCCTCACTCCCAACCCGCAGCCCCTCTGCTATCCCAGCCCTGCCCCCC
>NW_020696523.1:0-13212 GCF_002925995.2 Terrapene triunguis | reverse complement strand
GAACTCGGCTGTTCTCAATGGTGGCAGATGACAGAACAAGGAGCAATGGTCTCAAGTTGCAGTGGGGGAGGTCTAGGTTGGATATTAGGAAACACTATTTCACTAGGAGGGTGGTGAAGCACTGGAATGCGTTACCTAGGGAGGTGGTGGAGTCTCCTTCCTTGGAGGTTTTTAAGGCCCGGCTTGACAAAGCCCTGGCTCGGATGATTTAGTTGGGAATTGTCCTGCTTTGAGCAGGGGGTTGGACTAGATGACCTCCTGAGGTCCCTTCCAACTCTGATATTCTATGATTCTATGATTCTATGATTGTAAATAAATATTTTTTCAGAATTTCCTTTATGTGAGAAATTTCAAACTTTCCACATTTTGTTCCGAATCAAAATTAAACCTTTCAAAATTTCAGAATTTATAACACAATGGAAATTTTGAATTTTGACCAGCTCTATACAAAACTGCATTCATTTTACATGGCAACTTCTACTTTCCTGATAAACAAAACACTAAGAAAAAATTATCCTTTGTGGAAGTAGGCTGAGGGAAGACAAGGTAATTCCTGTGATATTTAGTTAACCCTAGACACTTTCCCCTGTCAGTGGCTGCATGTGGGTGACATAAACTCAGCACATTCAGTTTTTCTATTCTGAGCTATGTAAAATGTGCTGATTTTTCCAGCCAAGTTTATAATAGCAAAATGTTCTCACTAAAAAGTGAAACAAAACACACACAAAACAAACAAGTTAGTACTAATCTCCTCCTTTGCTGGATGGGGCTTGTGTAGCGTAGACATGACATGGCATTCACCATTGTGGCCTGTAGAACAAGACTGGGGAATTTGTGCTTCTTTTTTTTTCATTATTATTTCTGCGGCAGATGTTATGAAGGAATTTATCCTCTGCTGATCTCACATGAGAACATTTCACTAACAAAAATTATTTAAAAGAAAAAATTCAAATTCTAACTCACGATGTATTGTCTTGTAAATTCACCGTATTTCTGTTTCCAGCAATGCTGATTCAACTGCTACTCAGATGACAGTCACACACCTTGTAAAGTAGAGACCAACATAGGAGAAGTAAGTACTTAATGTCTCCATGAGTGAGCCTTGAAGAATCAGGCCATGTAGTAACAATTTATGTACAGCTACTGCAGTATTTTTCTTCCCAGAGGGCTTCACAAACATAACAAACTCAAATATCAATTACTTCCTTGTACAAAGTCCAAAGTACAATGCTGCTAGAACAGGAATTTAACACTTCATTCACCTGAATGCTACCTTTAAACACTGCCACTGGGTACTTGCTGCTCGTGAAGCCGGAGCGGTTATTTCCCAAAGTTATTAAGTGAGGAGTGAAAAATGAAAGCAGCTTTCTCAGTGGGGGGATGGGCGGAAGGGAGCAGGTAGGTCTGTGGAGTTATTGCTCTGCAAAACTCAAGTAAACAGCCCTTAGGTTCCTTTATAAATACCAGCCCAACTCCCATGCACTGCCTTAAAGACATCTCTGAATGGGATTAGCAGAGCTGGGTGAAAATTTTCAAACTTTTTTCAATGGAAAACAGGGACAAGTTTGCGATAAGGAAGCATGGGGCGTGGATCACCTGCTAGGGCACCTGGGTGGATATCACCTAATCCATTCCCTCCCACTGCAGGGACAGCAGGTGTGGAGATGTGTTTGTGCAAGATTATTATTTAGAGAGGCTCCCTCATAAAGGACTATAGGAATTCTGAGCTGTGCCCTGAAAACAGAGGGTGAGAACACAATATAGCTGTGTGCAGCAGTTCACCACAGATACTCACTGGTTTGTTGTTTAATGAACTCTAAGATCATTCCGTGGTGTCAGAAGTGCTGAATGAGAACGAGACTGCAGTCATTTTGAGGTTAATTTCTGTGTTTGAAAGTGAAAGCAGAGTCACCAGGACCAGATGGTATTCATCTAAGAGTAATGCACCTTCGAAAACATAATCCCAACTATATGTATAAAATGATGGGGTCTAAATTAGCTGTTACCACTCAAGAAAGAGCCCTTGGAGTCACCGTGGATAGGTCTCTGAAAACATCCACTGCCTCACATGACCTTCTCATAAACAAACTTGGGAAATGCAACCTAGACAGAGCTACTATAAGATGGGTGCAAAACAGGTTGGAAAATTGTTCCCAGAGCATAGTTATCAGTGGTTCAGAGTCATGACAAAGGGCATATCGAGTGGGGTCCCGCAGGGTCTGGGTCTGGTTCTCTTCAAAATATTCATTTTTATTATTTTATTATTCATCAATAATTTAGATAATGGCATAGAAAGTACACGTATAAAGTTTTCAGGTGATAACAAGCTGGGTGGGGTTGCAAGTCCTTTGGAGGACAGGCTTAAAATTCCAAATGATCTGGACAAACTGGAGAGATGGTCTGAAGTAAATAGAAGATAAGAATGCTGGGTCAGAACCAAGGTCCATCTAGCTCAGTATCCTGTCTTCCAACAGTGACCAATGCCAGGTGCCCCAGATGGAATGAACAGAACAGGTAATCATCAAATGATCCATCCCCTGTCACTCATTCGCATCTTCTGGCAAACAGAGGCTAGGGACACCATCCCTGCCCATCCTGGCTAATAGCCATTGATGGACATATCCTCCATGAATTTATCTAATTCTTTTTTTGAACCCTGTTATAGTCTTGGCCTTCACAACATCCTGTGCCAAGGAGTTCCACAGGTTGACTGTGTGTTGTGTGAAGAAATACTTCCATTTATTTGTTTTAAACCTGCTGCCTATTAATTTCATTTGGTGACCCCTAGTTCTTGTGTTATGAGAAGTAGTAAACAACACTTCCTTATCTACTATCTCTACACCAGTCATGCCTTTATAGACTTCAATCATTTCTCCCCTTAGCCATCTTTTTTCCAAGCTGAAAAGCCTAAATCTTATTAATCTCTCCTCATACGGAAGCTGTTCCATACCCCTAATCATTTTTGTTGCCCTTTTCTGAACCTTTTCCCAATTCCAATATATCTTTTTTTGAGATGGGGCGACTATATCTGCACACAGTATTCAAGATATGGGTGTACGATATAATTGTATAGAGGCAAGATGATATTTTCTGTTGTATTACTTATCCCTTTCTTAATTATTCCCAGCATTCTGTTCACTTTTTTGACTGCCCTGCACATTGAGTGGATGTTTTCAGAGAACTATCCACAATAATTCCAAGATCTCTTTCTTGAGTGGTAGCAGCTAATTTAGATCCCATCATTTTATAGATATAGTTGGGATTATGCTTTCCAATGTGCATTACTTTGCATTTATCAACATTAAATTTCAAATAGGATGAAATTCAAAAAGGACATGTGCAAAGTACACGATTTAGGAAGGAACAATCAGCTGTACACATACAATATGGGAAATGGCTGCCTAAGAAGGAGTACTGCAGAAAGGGATCTGGGGGTCATAGCAGACCAAAAGCTAAATATGAGTGTAACGCTCTTGCAAAAAAATGAGCATTCTTCTGGGATGTATTAGCAGGAATGTTGTAAGCAAGACACGAGACATAATTCTTCTGCTCTACTCCATGCTGATTAGGCCTGAACTGGAGTGTTGTGTCCAGTTCTGGGAGCCACATTTCAGGAAAGATGTGGACAAATTAGAGAAAGTCCAGAGAAGAGCAACAAAAATGACTAAAGGTCTAGAAAACTTGACCTATAAGGGAAGATTTAAAAAAATGGGTTTGTTTAGTCTGGAAAAAAGAAGAATGAGAGGAGACAGGATAATTGTTTTCAAGTATGTAAAAGGTTGTTACAAGGAGGAGGAAGAAAAATTGTTTTTCTTAACCTCTGAGTTCAGGACAAGAAGCAACGAGCCTAAATTGCAGCATGGGAGGTTTAGGTTGGACATTAGGAAAAACTTCCTAACTGTCAAGGTGCTTAAGCACTGTAACAGGTTAGAGAAACACCTGTCAGGAATAGTCTAGATAATACTTAGTCCTGCCATTAGTGAGGGGACTTGACTAGACGACCTCTCAAGGTCCCTTCCTATTCTATGATTCTATTATTAGATTTTTCAATGTTTTCCTATATCTTGTTTGAAGTTTATAAATGTGAACTAATTAGCTTGTAGATGCCTAAATTCCTCTCCTGTCTCACAATGTTGTGAAGGCTCTTTGTTTTTTCTTTTCTTTTTCTTTTTTTTTAAATCTCCATGATATAATATTCATAGAATCATAGAATCATAGAATATCAGGGTTGGAAGGGACCTCAGGAGGTCATCTAGTCCAAACCCCAGCTTATTGAGGGATAATAATGTGTTTTTGTTTTGTTTCATTTCAAATTGAAATCTTTTTCACCACTGAATGCAATAGATTAACTGAATGATGTCCATGGTTTGTCTGATGTTTTTTTTTTTTTTTTTTTTCTCACACTTTAGAACTTTACAAAACTTCTCCAATCTTGGGAAAAAATAGAAGAAAAAAGGAAAGAAATGAAAAGGAGAAAAAGGAGAAAAGGGTCAGGAAATGGGGAGAAACAAAAACTCAAAAAAGCAAAAACTGAATGTTGTGGTCCGTGAAAGCCCAACATGAATCAAGGTTTTCTATTAAAAGTGAAAAAAGTCATTTAATTTCATTCTGAAATTTTTCCATGAAAAATCAAAAAATTTCACATTACATTTATTTGTTCAAAATTTCTCACAGGAAAAATATGGGGAGTTTAACCAGTTCTGATCTTCTGTCACTTTTAAAACTTTCTTATATACATTTTATAATCCACCTGTCCCCAAATAACAGATTTTTTGTTTGTTTTCCTTTTTCATAGAATCATAGAATATCAGGGTTGGAAGGGTCCTCAGGAGGTCATCTAGTCCATCCCCCTGCTCAGAGCAGGAACAGTCCCCAACTAAATCATCCCAGCCAGGGCTTTGTCAAGCCTGACCTTAAAACCCTCTAAAGAAGGAGATTCCACCACCTCCCTATGTAACCCATTCCAGTGCTTCACCACCCTCCTAGTGAAAGTTTTTTCCTAATATCCAACCTAAACCTCCCCCACTGCAACTTGAGACCATTATTCCTTGTTCTGTCATCTGTTACCACTGAGAACAGTCTAGATCCATCCTCTTTGGATCCCCCTTTCAGGTAGTTGAACGCAGCTATCAAAATCCCCCCTCATTCTTCTCTTCTGCAGACTAAACAATCCCAGTTCCCTCCGCCTCTCCTCATAAGTCATGTGCTCCAGACCCCTAATCATTTTTGTTGTCCTCTGCTGGACTCTTTCCAATTTTTCCACATCCTTCTTGTAGTGTGGGGCCCAAAACTGGACACAGTATTCCAGATGAGGCTTCACCAATATTGAATAGAGCGGAATGATCATGTCCCTCGATCTGCTGACAATGCCCCTACTTATACAGCCCAAAATGCCTTTAGCCTTCTTGGCAACAAGGGCAAACTATTGACTCATATCCAGCTTCTCACCCACTGTAACCCCTACGTCCTTTTCTGCAGAACTGCTGCCTAGCCCCTAGTCTGTTGCCTAGCCCCTAGTCTGTAGCAGTCCATGGGATTCTTCCATCCTAAGTGCCTAACATAGGGAATGCTAGTGGAAATGGGGTATGTTTAGAAGTTAAAATAAAAAAAGAAAAAGTTAAAAATTACTTAGAAAGTTAGTTGTCTGCAAGTCACCAGGGCCTGATGAAATGCAAGAAGTAACTTTTAAAAATCCAAAATCTACAGTAAATATAAGAAACTTATTTTAGAAATCACTTCCCCGGATTATAAATTACATTCACACACAGCAAGTTTGTGTACTCACCTCAGAATTCTCTCTGCAGACACAAATAAGCGCGCCAAAATCCGTTGGACTGTAAAAGCAGGTGAGGGCAAAGAGCAAATATTTAAACAAGCACTCAGGAAACATGGGAGGGGCCTGGAGGAGAATGAAAGAAAAATGCTCTGAGTTTCCATGTGTGTGTGTCAGGGCCGGCTCCAGGCACCAACGTAGCAAGCAGGTGCCTGGGGTGGCCAATGAAGAGGGGGGCGGCAAACAGCAATTCGGTGGCGGGGCCGTCACTCCCTCATGGAGCGAAGGACCTGCCGCTGAATTGCCGCCATAGAATGAAGTGGCGGTAGAGCTGCCACCGATCGCGATCATGGCTTTTTTTTTTTTTTCCCCTTCTTGGGGCGGCAAAAATGCTAGAGCCGGCCCTGGTGTGTGTGGTTTTTATCCCACCCCATCAAGGTAGGAGTTTTATTCCCAGAATCCACAGGCCCCAAGATCTCTACATTGGCTTTCCAAAAAGAGAACAAGTTAAAAATTCCTAGAAAAGCTAGATATCTGCAAGTCACCAGGGTCCGATGAAATGCATCCCAGAATACTCAAATAGCTGATAGAGGAGGTATATGAGCCTTTAGCTATCATCTTTGAAAAGTCATGGAAGTCAGGAGAGATACCAGGGAAGATAATGGAGCAAGTAATTAAGGAATTCATCTGGAAACATCTGGAAGATAATAAGGTGATAGGTAACAACCAGCATGGATTTGTAAAGAACAAATCATGTCCAACAAATCTGATAGCTTTCTTTGATAGGATATCAAGCCTTGTGGATAAGGGAGAAGTGGTGGACATGGTATACCTAGATTTTAGTAAAGCGTTTGATACGGTTTCACATGACCTTCTTATCAATAAACTAGGGAAATACAACTTAGATAGGGCTACTATAAGGTGGGTGCATAACTGGCTGGATAAACGTCTTCAGATAGTAGTTATTAATGGTTCGCAATCATGCTGGAAGGGCATATCAAGTGGGGTTCCGCAGGGGTCTGTTTTGGGACAGGTTCTGTTCAATATCTTCATCAAGAATTTAGATGTTGGCATAGAGAGTACAATTATTAAGTTTGCCGATGACACCAAGCTGGGACGGGGTTGCAAGTGCTTTGGAGGATAGGGCTATAATTCAAAATGATCTGGAGAAACTAGAGAAATGGTCTGAGGTAAATAGGATGAAGTTTAATAAGGACAAATGCAAAGTACTCCACTTAGGAAGGAACAATCAGTTTCCCACATACATGATGGGAAGTGATTGTTTAGGAAGGAGTACTGCAGAAAGGGATCTAGGGGTTATAGTGGACCACAAGCTAAATATGAGTCAACAGTGTGACATTATTGCAAAAAAAGGAAACCTGATTCTGGGATGCATTAACAGGAGTGTTGTGAGCAAAACACGAGAGGTCATTCTACCGCTTTACTCTGCATTGATTAGGCCTCAATTGGAGGCACCACATTTCAAGAAAGATGTGGAAAAACTGGAGAAGGTCCAGAGAAGAGATACAAAAATGATAAAAGGCCTAGAGAACATGAGCTATGAGGGAAGAAGAATTGGGCTTGTTTAGTTTAGAAAAGAGAAGACTGAGGCGGGACATGATAACAGTTTTCAAGTATCTAAAAGGGTGTTACAAGGAGGAGGGAGAAAAATTGTTCTCCTTGGCTTCTGAGGATATGACAAGAAGCAATGGGCTTAAATTGAAGCAAGGGAGATTTAGGTAGGACATTAGGAAAAACTTCCTAACTGTCAGGGGTGATGAAACACTGGAATAAATTGCCTAGGGAGGTTGTAGAATCCCCATCACTGGAGATATTTAAGAGCAGGTTGGATAGACATCTATCAGGGATGATCTAGATGGTGCTTGGTCCTGCCGTGAGGGCAGGGGACTGGACTTGATGATCTCTCAAGGTCCCTTCCAGTTCTAGTTTTTCTATGATTTCTATGATCTGATACTCAAACTATTGTTAAAAATAAGTATTTTTCATATTTGAAAGCTCTAAAGACTCATATCTAGTTCTCTCATCTCCACAGCTATGTCAGAGCAAATTTCTGCCTTAAAGCTCTAATAAGAAAAGGTAAGAGTTTACAACTTGCCTCTTTTGAAAAAAAACTCAATAAAATAAAATACACCCAAAATGAAGTGCTTGCCTCTTCTTAGCATTACAACACTGAACCCTACATTATGTGACCAGGAAATTAGTGTCTATTGCTCTCTTCTACACACTCAGCAAGATCCAGTTAATACAGATCAATGTTAGTCCAATCTCTGTATTTGCCCCAAACTCCTTCTGATCATATGCCACTGTTTTGTGAATGAATTGCATTTTTCCCCATGTTATAAAACATCCCTGTGATGAATCTAAACTTTAACTTCAGTCATTCCAATTACTCTAGAAACAAGAAGTAACTTTTAAAAATCCAAAATCTACAGTAAATATAAGAAACTTATTTTAGAAATCACTTCCCTGGATTATAAATTACATTCACACACAGCAAGTTAGTGTACTCACCTCAGAATTCTCTCTGCAGACACTAATAAGCCCGCCAAAATCCGTTGGACTGTAAAAGCAGGTGAGGGCAAAGAGCAAATGTATAAACAAGCACTCAGGAAACATGGGAGGGGCCTGGAGAAGAATGAAAGAAAAATGCTGTGAATGTGTGTGTATGTGTGTGTGTGTGGTTTGTATCCTACCCGATCTGGGTTGGAGTTTTATTTCCAGAGTCCACAGTCCCCAAGATCTCTACATTTGTGTACGTAACTACAGAAAGTGCAGGGCAATGATGAATTGTCTCAATGCACAATCTTCCCCATACGGATAAAGCCTAGTTAGCCCTCGAGATGGCTAAGCCTTGGCTTTCCAACTATCGAAATAACCCAACATCTAGGAGCACTTTCACATAACTCAGGGCAGATGTTGAAGTGGCAGTATCCCTCCATACGGACACTTCAGCCCGGCATCCACAATTGTAGTCTGGCTCACTCAGGAGCCTGTGTTGTGTCTCCCTGTAACCAGGGCCAGTGCTACCATTAAGGCAAACTAGGTGGTTGCCTAGGGTGCCAAGATTTGGGGGCTCCAAAAAGCGGTTCCCCCAAATTTTTTTACAGCGTTCCTGGGCTGGGCTGCCGGCGGCGCGCTGACACGTGCGGCTCAGACTCCCTCTCCCAGCGCAGCGGCCGCTCCATGCAATTATTGTCATTGCCGGCGGGGGCGGCGTGCTCCGGGAGGGGGCGTAGCAGAGGTGAGCTGGGGTGAGGAGCCCTGCGGCAGCTCCCCCCCCCGAAGCACCCCCCCGTGGTGGCTCCCCACCCCCCTGGCCCGGGGAGCCATGCGGCAGCTCCCCACCCCAGCTCACCTCTGCTACGTCCCCTCCCCGAGCACGCAAGCCTGGGAGGGGAGGAGAATTAGAGCAGGGGTGGCGTGCTCGGGGAGGAGGCGGAGCAGAGGTAAGCTGGGGTGGGGAGCTGCCACACGGCTCCCCGGGGGGGGAGCTGCCATGGGGGGGCACCTCAGGGTGGAGGGGGGGCGGGGAGCTGCCGCAGGGCTGGGGGGAGGGGGCTCAAGGTGGAAGTTTCGCCTAGGGCGCGAAACTTTCTTGCACCGGCCCTGCCTGTAACGGGGCTGGGCTTATCAATTAAGTCCCCAGGTAACCCTTTCCCCTGTCCCTAGCATCCATTTCTGGTGGTTGGTCCATTCAAATAGCAGCCCCTCTTCCAGCAGATACCAACTCAGACCTCCAGGCAAGTCACCTTTGAAGTCCACCCCTTTCCCAGGTGACGGATTCCAATGAAATATAGAAGTCTAACATCCCCAAAAAAGAGCCTCCAGCCCACTCCAGGCTTCCATAGGCCTTACACCCTTGGCTCAGGGCTTCCAGTGCCTTTATCCCCCTTATCTTTGGGGGGTCTGAGGGTCATGCCACCCTCTTGGCAGACTGGTAGAGGATCCTTCATCCTCCCTCTCCTTCGAGTTCCAAACCAGGGCCCCACAAGTGCCAAGGAGTGCCCCAAGGCTGCCTCCTGGTCCACTTCCTGCCCCTTACTTTCCCAGTCCAGGCAGCAGTGGAAGTGTCACAAACAATCCAGCAGAAGATTGAAGGAAGGGTTCCCTAATCCTTAAAGACAAGCTAGTCACTCCTTTGGGGCCTGATGTAGCTGCTGTTTTCCACTTCCTTCCTCTCAGCGGGGACTCCTGTTATATACTTACTCAGGAGTTCTCGGGATAAGTTTGTCCTATCCTCTCTGCTGCCTTCTCCTAACCCCCCCACCACACAGCTGTCTGGCTCTTTTTTCAAACTCTCCCTCTATCTACAACTGGTTCTGTTGGTGCGATGGAGCAGGGCCACCTGAGTCCAGAAGTGCTCCTTAACCCATCTGTCTTAGTGTGGGGTTTCTACTGGAATGTCTAGTTGAAATTTCATAAGTTTGACAGAAGCATAATGGTACTCAAAATGTGTGTCTCCCAGCTCCACATCCTGCAGGCTGACATCCTGTTACATGCACATCTGCAAATTCATATATTTCAAGGCCAGAAGGCACTGTTGAGATCATCTAGTCTGACCTGCAAAACAGGACAGAGAACCTCTCCCAGTCATTTCTGCATCAAGTTGATAACTTCTGCTTGAACTGTAGCATCTCTTTGAAAAAGACATGTAGTCCTATTTTACTGATGGCAAATTCACCACATCCCTAGGTAATTTGTTCCAAGTGTTAGCTACCTTCAGTGTTGAAAACATTACCTTATTTCTACTCTGAATTTGTCCAGCTTCAACTTCCAACCAGTGGCGCTCATGATTTTTTTATCCTAAATTAAAAAACCCTCTACTATCAGAAATCTTTTCCTCTAGAGGGGGGAGATGTGATATGAACCCTGAGAAGTGTTATGAACTTCAGAGGTCTGTATTGAACAATGTGTTGGACAAGAATGGACTTTTGGGACAAACAGGGTCAAGTGGTTTGCCTGAGGAATCTTTAGGGAGAGGTAAATGCAAATTCTCCAACTCTGGGTATGCAAAAAACCAGCCTTTTGAAGCGACAACCTGAGGCAGGAAGCATTTTCTGCAGATTTCGTGATCCAGAGACTTAGGATCAAAGACCCAAGTTGTATAAAGGAAAGACTAACCTATACATGGATCTGCTAGTTCCAAGCTCAGGTTGTTGTGAACTTGTATCCTTAGGAAAACTGCTGTATGCATTTTGAAGCGCTGATCACCTACTGGAGCCCAAGGATGACATTGGAGCACCCTCTAGTAAACTTGTTAGTCTGTTGGTAGGTTGTTTTAAAATGTTTTCTCTGTAATGCTTTCACCTTTAGAAAAAAATTGCTTGCTTAGAAACAACTGTGTGTTATCTTGTGGCAGTGGGCAATTACAGCTTTCTGTAGCCTCTAGGACAGGCCTGCACAACTTGTAAAGCAGCGAGGGCCATATTATTCCTAAGAAAATAGCTGAGGGCCGAAACCCCCCCGGCCCCGCCAAACCCCCCACCAGTGCCACCGAAACACCCCCCCAGTGCCGCCCAGCCCCCCCGAAACACAACCCCCCCAGCACTGCCGATCCTGCGAAAACAACCCCCCCAGTGCCGCCCACCCCGCGGAAAGAAACCCTCCTTCCCCAGCGCCGCCCTGCCAAAACAGCGGTATTGAACCTTGGTAATATCCTATAGCAAGCCCCTAAGGTAGTATAATTAAGGTAAAAGAAAAATGTCTTTTTGCTAGAAGTAGAATAAGATCTTCCCTCCACTTTGTAATCAATTGCCCTGTTGAATGAATGAGGTGTGACTGAGGAAGGCGTGGAAGGCAAGCACCTCCAGACAGCTGCAACCCTTGGAGAGGGTCTGATACGCTCTTGCCACTGTCCCAAGCTCTAAGCCTGTTTACAGGCATTAACTGAGAAGCATCATGCTTGTGGGACTGTCTTTTTACCATCCCTAACATGTACAAAAGTTTTTTTCCCAAAAATCAGGTATGTTACCCATTTTCACAGGGCTTACCATTAGCATCAGTTCCTTTGTCTTCACACAGTTTAGCTTGCTCAGTGTCTATTGCATTTCCCATTCCCTTTGTGTACCATGGTAGGTGTTTAGGGTGACCAGCTAGCAACTGTGAAAAAACGGGACGGGGGTGGGGAATAATAGGCGCCTATCAAAGAAAAAGTCCCAAAAAATGGGACTGTCCCTTAAAAATGGGACATCTGGTCACCCTATAGGTGTTCAGACACAGATTCTCATGTCTCCTTGGTGAAGGCTCTCAATAGGGCGGCAAGTGGTTGGGGGTGCCCAGGGCTGTCTTTAGGCATAGGCAGCTGGGTAGGGCACCTGAAAATAGGGTGACCAGACAGCAAATATGAAAAATCGGGACAGGGGTGGGGGGTAATAGGAGCCTATATAAGAAAAAGACCCAAAAATCAGGACTGTCCCTATAAAATCGGGACATCTGGTCACCTTACCTGAAAATTTGGAGCACCACTGGGTCTTAGTGAAAAGAACAGGAGTACTTCGGATGCATCCGAAGAAGTGGGCTGTAGCCCACGAAAGCTTATGATCTAATAAATTTGTTAGTCTCTAAGGTGCCACAAGTACTCCTGTTCTTTTTGCGGATACAGACTAACACGGCTGCTACTCTGAAAACTGGGTCTTAATGTCCACCCTACTGGTTTTCCTATCCCTGTTCTGACCCTTCCTGCAGGCTCTGAGTCTTCCTGGGAAGGGGAACTAGTAGTTAAAAGAGAAAAAGTCTCCAGCCAGCCAGACCTATTAGCATGACACTGAAACTGTTAAGGAGCCAGTCAAAGGGTAATGAAGCCATTTAACAGGCATTTGCCAACCCCTAGGTATCTACTGTCAGTTTCTGAATGTACTGACAAAAACAGTTGTGCATGACTATAATATTTACTCAGAACATGTCAGTCTACAGGACCTTAGTTTAAAATTTGCTTTAAAAATATTTCGTTACTGAGTTGGTGAAGATTATAAAATCACATCTCTAAAAAATCCTTGCATAGATTTTTAGATGCACAATCATCTTTAGCCATAAATGCTTCGATCTTCAGACATATGGTTTTTTAAATAAATTCTTCAAAAGACCACCCTTATCTAAAATACACATTTTAATTACTATAGTAAAAAAACTTACTTCCAAAGTTTTCCTGTCCTTTCTGTCCATCCATTTCTCCCTTCCCCCCTCCCCCCCCCCCCCCAATTGAAGGAAGCAACAGCCCTTTGCTTCAAGATAGCTGGACAAAGAGTTTCCCTTTCTTTACTATCTAATGAATTAGTTTTAAGCAAAATCATTACCTTAGTAAGATATAAAATCCTTTAAAAGAACAGGAGTACTTGTGGCACCTTAGAGACTAACAAATTTATTAGAGCATAAGCTTTCGTGGGCTACAACCCACTTCTTCGGATGCATATAGAGTGAAA
>NW_020696522.1:3419-7837 GCF_002925995.2 Terrapene triunguis | reverse complement strand
CTGGGAGTGGCTGGCTCACTAAAAAAGCAATTTTCCCTCTCTTGGAATTGACACGTCCTCATCAATTATTGGGAGTGGACGACATCTACCCTGACTGAATTGGCCTTTTACATTGGTTCTGCAATTGTACGGTAACAACCCTTCTCTTCATGTGCCAATATATCTATATTTATGCCTGTATCTGTAATTTTCACTCCATGCATCTCAAGAAGTGGGTTTTTTAATCTCAAAAGCTTATGCCCAAATAAATCTGTTAGTCTTTAAGGTGCCACTGGTCTCCTTGTTGTTTTTGTGGATACAGACTAACATGGCTACCCCTCTGATAATTTGTATACAGTGGGCGTGCTGAGAGTCATTAAACCAAATTCTAAAGCCTGTATATAATGGAAACCACTTCAAGCCAGGGGGTGCAGCAGCATCCCTAGTTCAAGCACCTATGACCACTCTAGTAGCTTACTAGCCCACTCCATTCATTGATTTGCTGTTCAGTCAGCAGGGGGCAAAATGTCATCTTCTCGATAAATGGCCTTCTATCACAGGCCTGGAAAACTTGTTTTTTCTTCCAATCAGGGATCTTAAATAGGCTAACATCCTCCAAAGGTTGTCCCTGCCTGTAATAGTGTTAAAACCAATATTGCTAACAGCCTCCTGGTCTGAGTGTCCTGACCCCTGTATCAGGCCCCAAAAATGGTAGAAAGCATATAGAATATTCTAGGAGCGACTTGATAGGAATGGCTTTCTGAAGATGATTAACCAGAAATTAAGGAGGAACTGGATATCTGACTTGTAATATAAGTATCTGCAGGATGTGGTCAATGACGTGCTATGCTGTACGTATGAAAGTCAGCTTTTATTACACCCTTTTAAATCTATACCTGCCATACTTAAAAACATCAGTTGTATGTGATGGTCTTGTATCTAGTTCAGAGAAAATGAGTATCTACTCGTGCTTTCAGCTGATTAAGATGAAGAAGGCAACTATGTATGTGTTGGGTTTTCTTTGTACACTTTTGAAAATCTGTGGCTCAGAATACAGAGTGAGGTTTTTGTACAGCCTGTCTATGGCTTTCTAACACTGTGCCATCCCAGTAGGCACAGTAATAGGTAGCCATGTCATTGTAGGTTAGTTTGTCTACTCTTAGGGTGCAGGTGGATTTTTCAGTTGTCTTCTCAACGATGAACTTTTTCCTGTCAAAACTTGATTGATCACTTTGTGTCTTAAAGTAGAGTATCCACTCCGGAGCTTCACCAGGTCTGTGTCGATACCAGTGTATAACGGCACTCCGGAAGTTCTGAATGCCCAAAGCTTCACAGTCTATACGTGCAGTTTTATCGTTTGCCCTGGTAATGGACAACTGAGCTTGTCTCAGGTGTATTTGTGCACATCCATCTAGAAAGAGAGCAAGGAAAGAAAACCAGAAATTAGCATGAATCTGGAGCATGGTGAGTTGTGACGCAGTAATGTACAACTGTGTAGAAAAAGGGTAAAAAAGAAACTTACAAGACAAAACCAAACCCAGAATAACAAACTGAAGTAGTAACATTTTACAGGTTTTGCTTGGTCCTGCATCTATCAGAAATATGACTGTTGTGCTGGGGTGGACAGAGAGATACATTTGGGGACAGGAAGTGACTCATTTAGTTAACACTGTATGAGGTTTTGCTGGCTGCATATGCTAATTTTAAGATAAGATAGAGTTGTGGCTGAAACTCATCCAAAGTTACTTTTATCAAAGAGCATTATCTGGCATGAAGCAAATTCTTCTGCTATCTTTAGACCAGTGCAGATTATATCCTGGAAGTCTGCATAATGAAAGATTGGTCTTCTAATTATTTATATCACAGTGGTTTCCATATGCCTCTGTCCGGATGGTGTCCCCATTGTGTGAGGTACTATACATAGCAATATATGGAGTGACTGTCCCAAAGATCTTCAGTCTAAAAGGGTATTTGCACCAGCAGAGAATTTTTGGTATTTAATGTTTAAATATACCATATCCGCCGCCCTCCCCAACCAGAGTCATTATTTGCCAGCAGATTTCTTGTAGGAGTCGCAGCAGGAGTGGTTCTTGAGAGGGATTTGAATGAGAAGAGGGTAGGGGCTTAGCGATTTGTGGTGGGGGGAGGGGGAGCACATTCCACACAAGTGGAGGAAGAAAGCACCAAGATGTTTGTGGGCAGGGATGCAAACTTTGTTGTTTGTTTGTACAGTGCCCTGTGCAGTGTGGACCAGATCTGTGATTGGGGTTCCTAGTTATGACTGTAACTAATACAAAGATGAAGAAACAGGGAGAGTCATGTTGATGGCACAGTGAAGACTTATTTTTGGGGGTTTTTTTTCCTTTACCTTTTGAACATGGGAGGTGCTGGCCTGAGGGGTGCTGTTGCCAGTACAGCACTCAGAACCCTTCAGAAGAAATTAAGCACTTCCCAGAATCCTACTCTCGCTGCGTTTCCCAGATGTGAAGTAGTGTAATATCGCTTCCTACTTCAGTGTGATAGTAACACTCTTTTTATAAATAGAGTGATGTACAGTGGCTATTATATCTGTGTGCTAATGCCCTCTACTGATATAGGATGGATCTGCATTTGTATATTTGCATTCAATTTTGTCCTAGTTCTGAAAAAAAGGACCAATTCTACACTGATGTTTTTGTCAAATTAATTTACGAGTAACCTCATGTTTTCTTAAACACTTCTTTGTTTCCTTGTGATGAGAGCTAATCCAATCGATGATGTCTTTTCTATATTGTAGCTCCATTAGTTTTCTTGTCTTTCTAGCATCATTCAATAAGCAATGCTTCCACTTCTGCCCTTCTTTCAAATATCATCTGCAATCACACGCTTTCCCCACAGGTTCTGAAGAACCTGACTCCATTTATCCTCCTTGCTCTAGTAAGTCACCTTAAACTGTAAAATCATTGGGGCAAGGACTCTTATTCTGTGACGTTCCCTGAACATTCATTCTAAGATTGAAATTCTACAGCATAATATCAGTTCAAGCAGAGTGTAACCTGCTGTCACACCATGTGTTTTCTGCTGAAATGGCTTCAGAGACTAAAGATAAGGTGGTCCTTGAGAACAGAACTCTGTGGTTTTTATAAAGTGAACAATAAACTCTTTGTGGTTCAGGGGAGTTATAAGGAGGTAGATTATTGCACCTGCACACTGGGTCCAACGCTCCTGATTTAATTTCACTTGCTTCCTGTTTTGGCAGATGAATGATGTCTGGATTGGGAGATTGTAGTGTCAGGCAGTTATGGGGGTGAGATCCTGAGCCCATTTCCTTCTCTACAGCCAGATTTTACTCTCCTAGTGTTATGCTCCTCTGGACTGATGACAAATCTCCACCCACTCAGCCCATGATAACGCACACAGACAACTACTGACTGTTGGCTTCACCTAATATTCAGCGGGCAGATTTTTTTTTTACAGGGCAAGGGGCAGCTAATCACACAACTCCCATTGATTTGTAATGGGAATGGGTGCCTAACTCCCCTTTGTGCCCTAGGTGACCTCCTGTTCTAGACCTGACCCGGTCTTAGTAATTTATTTGGAAAATACACACTAAATCAGCAGTTGCTGTTCATATTTAGTTGCAGAAGCCAATAAAGAGTTTCTTCAGCTGGCTCCAGGCTGAGAGGAATTTTTAGAGAGGTAACAATGGCCTCATACACTCAAGAGGCTGTGGCTCAGAATGCAGAGTGGCTTTTTGTACAGGCTGTCTACAGTTTTCCAACACTGTGCAATCCCAATAGGCACAATAGTAAGAAGCAATGTCCCTGGATGTTATTTTGTTTGGCCAGTCTACCTATACCTTGACCATAATCTTCTTTTCAGCATTAAACTTTCCTTTATCCAAGTCTCTGTCCAAGACAGATTGTGTTGAGATTAACAGAATGCACTCTGGAGCTGCACCAGGTCTCTGTCTATACCAGTGTATAGGAGACTTGTCAAAATCCTCTGATAGAGAAACATGGCAGTCAATTCATAAGGTTTTATTTTCTTCCCTGGTGATGGACAGTTGAGGCTGGGTCAGACGCACTTGTGAGGAACCATCTGTGGAGAAACAAAGAAAAAATATCAACATAAACCTGAAATGATGTGAAGGCTCTCCAGCTGCTGCTGTCATGTGCCAATGTATGCAGAGAGCAGTGTGAGTGGAGTGACCAGATTTCCTGATTTTTAGAGGGACAGTCCTGATATTCAGGGCTTTGTCTTATATAGGTGCCTATATAAGACACCCCCTCCCCAACCCTGTCCCAATTTTTCACACTTGCTATCTTGTCATCTTAAGTGCAAGGAACACACTTACAGGAGCAAACCAGAGCCAGAACAAAAGTCTCTAACAGCAAGATTCTTGCTGCTCTTGTTAGACTCCATCCAAGGAATGTAAATGATGGTCTTGAATGGAGAGA
>NW_020696522.1:0-3409 GCF_002925995.2 Terrapene triunguis | reverse complement strand
TGTTTATTACTTATATTACAGCAGCAACCTGAGATACTGTGCTGGATCTGGGCCCCGGGGTGAAAACAAAGAGGCAAAGTCCTGCCTCACACTGCTGAGAGCCTAAAAAAAGGAGCGACCTCTCAAGTCTGTGGGAAAGGGAAACATCAAAAGCCCTTCATTTTTATTTTTTCTATATATTATTTTTACCATGTCATTGTTTATGCACTTGCCCAGGGAAGCTGCTGAGCCTTTCCTGATGGAGAGACTGAGTCAGTGCCCTCAGATCGCATGGAAACCAGTGGAAGTTGATGGTGTTCACAACATTTCTGGAGACACTGAGCATCTGACAGAATTGAGAGGTAGTGCATTTCTCAGTCTTAAATTCTTCAGTTTTTCTCCTACTTAATTGTGATTCTTGGCCATTGTACATCTCGCTACTCATACCAGTGCTAATACATCTGTATGCTAATGTCCTCTACTGAAATAGGATGGCCCTGTTCATGGACATTTAGTTTCATCCCAGCTCTGAAAAAGGGCGAATTTACAAGCAACTTCTTTCTCTCTATCTCTTTTTTTTTTTTTTTTTTTTTTTAATATTTGTTTTGATTTTCTTGCAGTGAGGACTAATCCCCTGCAGAGAACTCTACTTGAACTAGAGAAGAACTCAGTTCAGCTCTCATTTAGTGATCAAAGGGCCACCAAGAAAGTGATGTTCTGTATATTTCAAGAGCCATTTTTGTGAACAGACAATTCTTTCTCTATTAAACATAGAATAAAACAGTATGATCCCCCACAAAGGAATTTGTTTAGCTGTATAGGGCCTAAGTCACATAGTTGAGCAAATCTGAAACTATCCACTAGAGGGTAGTGTGCGTGCTCGTGCTTGCAACACACACACCTCCACAACTCCAGTTCATTAAAGTATATGACAATTGCTTTTAATGTTCTACACTATAGCATTTATATCATACCCTGATCCAGTGTTCTCACCATCTTCCCCTCCTTCAAATTTCTGTCAAAATGCACTCTTCCCCTGGGCCTTCAAAACCTCTTGGTACTTTTTTTTTTTTTTTAAAGGGGAATGTGACATCTGTTCAGTCATGTTTTGCTTCCTTCATTATCCATCCAAGGATTAATCCACATTTCTCTAGTACCCTAAACTGAGAGGAGTTATCAGCTCCGTGGGGCAGGGAATTTGATCATCTATTTGCTCGTGAGCTGCATTCACATGTATGGCTAGGTAGAAATATCTGCTCCAGGAGAGTGTAACTTTTATATTACATCTCATCTAACAAAGTGGTATCGCAGCCTAATATGAAACTGTTCTTTAGAACTGAATTTTGTGGTTTTATGAACAGGCATCTGCTGGACTAACAAGCTCTTCACAGGTAAAATGCTAATTAGAAACAGGAAAAAGTTTCAAGCTATTTACTCTAGCAGTGATACAACATACTTTACATTAGCAGTTTAGGTTCCAGTGCACTTGAGTACCTAAAGTGCATAAAGATTACTGGAATATATAGGCAGTATTTAAGTGAGTTTATGGACCAGGAGTATCTATACTGTCAGTAACCAGAAGACTTTTCATTAGACTTTTCATTAGATCTACATATTGGATTGAATACCCTGGACTGATTTTTCCAATCTTGACCTAATTCAATTGTCATGTCAGCTCCCTTATGCAAACTGGTAAATGTGCACCTGTATCAAACCTTAGTCACCCCTAGAGACCAACTGAAAATTTTACTGCCCTGTGCAACTACTTGGTCTTGTTGTTTGGCAGAGACAGGTGGGATCTTACTGTTTACAAAAGATGTGTGAGCAACAGTTCTGTTGCAGAAACCAGTAAGGTGTTTTTACATCTGGTTTCATCATGAGAAGCAGGATTATGAGGTATCTGTGGTTCCTTGCATTAGAAAGGCTGTTGCTGAGAATACAAAGTAGGTTTTTGTACAGAATGTAAATGATTTTGTAATACTGTGTGATCCCAAGCAGCACAATAATAGGTAGCCACATCACTCTTGCTTATTTTCTTTACCGTCAGGACACAGATCAACTCGGAGAGCTGCTTCTTTGCCTTCTCAGAATCCTGGTCAAAGACCAGTTTTCCTGATGAAAAACAGAGAATCCGTTCCAGAGCTGCATCAGGTCTCCGTCGATACCAATGTATGTAAGCCAGGGCCAGCTCCAGGGTTTTTGCCGCCCCAAGCAGGAGGAAAAAAAAAAAAAAAACCCTGATCCGCCCCACCCCCCCCACCCCACTCCCCGGTGGCAATTCGGCGTCTGGTCCTTCGCTCAAGAGGGAGTGAGGGACCCGTCGCCGAATTGCCGCCAAAGACCCGGACGTGCCGCCCCCTCTCCATTGGTCGCCCCAAGCACCTGCTTGCTGGGCTGGTGCCTGGAGCCGGCCCTGATATAAGCACTACTAAGGGTTATGCCAGAAACATGACATTCGTGCAATTTTATTTTCTGCCCTGGTGATGGATAGTTGAGATTGTACCAGTACTTGGGCCGCTCCATCTGCAGAGAAAAGAGACAAATACCATTTAATCTGAAATTGAATGAACATGGAGAAACTCCAATCATTGCTCGGTAACATGCCTGCATGGAAAAGCCTAGAGTGTAAAAAGCAACTTACAAGATGAAACTACTGATGCAACAAGATAAACTTGCAATAGTAACATTCTCACTAAGTTATGCTGAGCCTGCTACTGAGAAAGAAAGGAATATGAATTCTGATCTCAGAAAAAGGGTGGGGTGCCTGGAGTAGAGGAAGTGACTGATGAGCTATTTGCATTTGCCTTATATAAAAGTTCATAAGGCTACACTTTGAGATATGAACATCTTCTAACTTTCCCTCATGCTATCCAGCAACTGTTCTGACTGCTGCCTTGTTTAGAACTTTTTCAAAAGAGTATCAGATTATTATAACAATAGTTACAGGTACTGAGGTTCTCTGCACTCTCTCCCGCCCCCGTTTTTTCCCCAACATAAACATCAGCAGATTTGATCAAGGAATAATGCTCTCAGCATGAAAAAAGGCAACTAATATAATATTTTCAAGCAGTGATGAAAATAAATCACTAAGGGTCTGATGCCAAGTCCATTGAAGTCATTAGGAAGTTTTTCAGTTGATTTCAATGAGCTTTGGAATAAGCCCCAATTCCTAGGGAGAATTTACTCAGGAATTTTTCATCGTTTCTTAACTCAGAGTCCCCTCAAGTTTATAGATCTGATAGAATTGTCAAGGAAAACAAATCAGTAATCTCTTAAATAAACACATTGTCCTTGCACTTAATTTGACTCTTGAGTCCTTCAAACTCAGAGTTGACTCAAGGATTATCTCTTTGTTTTCACCCAAATCAATAGATTCCCATTGTTTCATAAGGGGTTTCATATGCTGTTTGTGAATTCTGTTGCTATCTAC
>NW_020696521.1:5841-11292 GCF_002925995.2 Terrapene triunguis | reverse complement strand
CACTTCCGCTCCCACTCAGAAACCTGCCAACGCATCACAGTCACTGGGGTCACTTTGGGGGAACAGACTCATTAAAAGAAACACCAACAGAATGCTCCTGTGGATCGAGGGCAGCCAGGGCCTGTCCTGGGGACACAGGCCTCGCCTTCCCCCTGAAGCTCCCCTGGAAAAAAGGGGGCCCGGTATGCAGTATAGAGACTGGATTAGTGTTTGCATAGGATTAGTTCTCTCCGTTTCGGTTCATTTCCTCCAAGTCTCTCCCAGGTGAAATTGAAATCTAATGTTCCAGGCTGAGTCAAACAGGGAAGAATTAGTAGGGGAAGCAAAAATGGATGGGAACCTGGGAGGCAGTGACCATGAGATGGTCGAGTTCAGGATCCTTACACAAGGAAGAAAGGAGAGCAGCAGAATACGGACCCTGGACTTCAGAAAAGCAGACTTTGACTCCCTCAGGGAACAGATGGGCAGGATCCCCTGGGAGAATATCATGAAGGGCAAAGGGGTCCAGGAGAGCTGGCTGTATTTTAAAGAATCCTTATTGCGGTTGCAGGAACAAACCATTCCGATGTGTAGAAAGAATAGTAAATATGGCAGGCGACCAGTTTAGCTAAACAGTGAAATCCTTGCTGATCTTAAACGCAAAAAAGAAGCTTACAAGAAGTGGAAGATTGGACAAATGACCAGGGAGGAGTATAAAACTATTGCTCAGGCATGCAGGAGTGAAATCAGGAAGGCCAAATCACACTTGGAGTTGCAGCTAGCAAGAGATGTTAAGAGTAACAAGAAGGGTTTCTTCAGGTATGTTAGCAAAAAGAAGAAAGTCAAGGAAAGTGTGGGCCCCTTACTGAATGAGGGAGGCAACCTAGTGACCGAGGATGTGGAAAAAGCTAATGTACTCAATGATTTTTTTGCCTCTGTCTTCATGAACAAGGTCAGCTCCCAGACTACTGCACTGAGCAGCACAATATGGGGAGAAGGTGAGCAGCCCTCTCTGGAGAAAGAAGTGGTTCGGGACTGTTTAGAAAAACTGGACGTGCACAAGTCCATGGGGCCAGATGCGCTGCATCCGAGGGTGCTAAAGGAGTTGGCGGATGAGATTGCAGAGCCATTAGCCATTATTTTTGAAAACTCATGGCGATTGGGGGAGGTCCCGGATGACTGGAAAAAGGCTAATGTAGTGCCCATCTTTAAAAAAAGGAAGAAGGAGGATCCGGGGAACTACAGACCAGTCAGCCTCACCTCAGTCCCTGGAAAAATCATGGAGCAGGTCCTCAAGGAATCAATTATGAAACACTTAGAGGAGAGGAAAGTGATCAGGAACAGTCAGCATGGATTCACCAAGGGCAAGTCATGCCTGACTAACCTAATTGCCTTCTATGATGAGATAACTGGCTCTGTGGATGAGGAGAAAGCAGTGGATGTGTTATTCCTTGACTTTAGCAAAGCTTTTGATACGGTCTCCCACAGTATACTTGCCACCAAGTTAAAGAAGTATGGGCTGGATGAATGGACTGTAAGGTGAATAGAAAGCTGGCTAGATCGTCGGGCTCAACGGTTAGTGATCAATGGCTCCATGTCTAGTTGGCAGCCGGTTTCAAGCGGAGTGCCGCAAGGGTCGGTCCTGGGGCCGGTTTTGTTTAATATCTTTATTAATGATCTGGAGGATGGTGTGGACTGCACTCTCAGCAAGTTTGCAGATGACACTAAACTGGGAGGCGTGGTAGATACACTAGAGGGTAGGGATCGGATACAGAGGGACCTAGACAAATTAGAGGATTGGGCCAAAAAAAACCTGATGAGGTTCAACAAGGACAAGTGCAGAGTCCTGCACTTAGGACGGAAGAATCCCATGCACTGCTACAGACTAGGGACCAAATGGCTGGGTAGCAGTTCTGCAGAAAAGGACCTAGGGGTCCCAGTGGATGAGAAGCTGGATATGAGTCAACAGTGTGCTCTTGTTGCCAAGAAGGCTAACGGCATTTTGGGCTGTATAAGTAGGGGCATTGCCAGCAGATCGAGGGACGTGATCGTTCCCCTTTATTCGACATTGGTGAGGCCTCATCTGGAATACTGTGTCCAGTTTTGGGCCCCACACTACAAGAAGGATGTGGAAAAATTGGAAAGAGGGCAACAAAAATGATTAGGGGGCTGAAGCACATGACTTATGAGGAGAGGCTGAGGGAACTGGGATTGTTTAGTCTCCAGAAGAGAAGAATGAGGGGGGATTTGATAGCTGCTTTCAACTACCTGAGGGGGGGTTCCAAAGAGGATGGAGCTCGGCTGTTCTCAGTGGCGGCAGATGACAGAACAAGGAGCAATGGTCTCAAGATGCAGTGGGGGAGGTCTAGGTTGGATATTAGGAAAAACTTTTTCACTAGGAGGGTGGTGAAGCACTGGAATGCGCTACCTAGGGAGGTGGTGGAGTCTCCTTCTTTGGAGGATTTTAAGGCCCGGCTTAACAAAGCCCTGGCTGGGATGATTTAGTTGGGAATTGGTCCTGCTTTGAGCAGGGGGTTGGACTAGATGACCTCCTGAGGTCCCTTCCAACCCTGATATTCTATGATTCTATGATTCTATGATTCCCAGGAGTGCCCCGGCTGGAGAACACTTGGATTCCCACAGCTGAACTCTCTGCCTGCTCGTCTGGCTAATCGGGGTATTTCTCCAGTGCAGAGCATCTGGGCTTTTAAGCCTGGAATAAGACTGAATGAATTCTCCTTTCCGAGCCAAATGGGGGCACCATGTGCACCTGCATTCAAGTTATGAACAGTCTGTAGCTGGCAAGCATGGCTTGCCCTTCGTCTATAGGGAAAGGTAAAGGCCAGGGGGGTAGGCCCTGATTTACCTGGATTATTGTGTTTATTTTCTATTATTATTATTTGTGTTGTGGAAGCCTTCAGAGGCCCCACTCTATTTCAGGGCCCCTTGTGCTGGGCCCTTCGCACACACAGAAGCAGAAAAAGCCTCTGCCCCTAGGAGCTTGTAAATCAAATTAAGACAAGACATGTACATGAACAAAAGAAGCCTGGGAAACAAGCAGGAAGAATTGCAGGTCCTGGCATAGTCAAGGAACTATGATGCGATTGGAATAACAGAGACTTGGTGGGGTAACTCACATGACTGGAGCACTGTCATGGATGGATATAAACTGTCCAGGAAGGACTGGCAGGGGAGGAAAGTTGGAGAAGTTGCACTGTATGTAAGAGAGCAGTGTGATTGCTCAGAGCTCCAGTATGAAACTGGAGAAAACCCCAAAACTCTCAATGGGTTTAAGTTTAGAGGCAAGAGCAACAAGGGTGATGTCATGGTAGGCATGTGCTATAGACCACCAGACCAGAAGGATGAGGTAGACGAGGCTTTCTTTGGACAAGTAACAGAAGTTTCCAGATCACAGGCCCTGGTTCTAATGGGGGACTTCAATCACCCTGACATCTGCTGGGAGAGCAATACAGCAATGCATAGACAATCCAGGAAGTTTTGGGAGAGTGTTGGGGACAACTTCCTGGTACAAGTGCTGGAGCAACCGACTAGGGGCCGTGCTCCTCTTGACCTGCTGCTCACAAAAAGGGAAGAACTGGTAGGGGAAGTAGAAGTGGGTGGCAAGAAAGAACAATTGTTCTCCATTTTTTTTATAGCAGCCTTTCAAGTACTTGAAGACCACTAGTGTGTCCTCGCCTAATGTCCATTTTTCCAAACTAAACATACACAGTTCCTTTAGCCCTTGTTCCTATGGCTTGAATTCCATCCCTTGGATCATCTTTGTCTCTCAGCTCTGTATCCTTTCCAGTTTATCTACATCCTTCCTATACATGGGTAACCCAAACTGGACACAATAGTCCAGCTGAGGTCTAACCAGCGTCAAGTAGATTGGTACTTGCATGTCCCATGACTTGCAAGCTATGCCTCTGTTAATACAACTGAAAATTTCATTTGCTTTTTTTTTTGCAATAGCAAAAAAATCCACATCCCTCAGAGATGTAGCTATATCAACCTAACCCCGGTGTAGAAAGCATGAGGTTCAGGGAAGAATTCTTCTATCAACCTCCCATCTCACCTCTCGAGAGAACCCAGCCATCGGTGTAAGTAGTGTTCACGCTGAAGTTCAACACCAATGCCACTGTAACGTTTTAAGTGTAGACAAGCCTTCAAGTATATGTTTCATCGAGTCTGGATCTGCAGACATGAGGAGTTGGAGAATCCACCACTCCCTTCGCAGTTTGTCCCAATAGTTAATTACCCTCAGTGCTAAACATTTGGCTCTTATTTCCAGCTAGAATATGTCTGGCATCAGCTTCCAGCCATTGGGCCTTGCTTTGCCTTTCTCCGCTAGATTACAGAGCCCATTATTACATATGGTTTTCTCCCTATGAACCTTGTGGGAGGGCTGACTTTGTCAGGCATCAGCCTTGTCTGGTGAACTGCAAAATTCAAACACAGGATGATGGGGACTAGCTCTGTCTGACATTGAGTCTAAAGCTGCCTCTGGAAGCCCAGTACCATAAGCTTGTAGATGCTAAACAGGTACACAGAAATCTGCAACAACTACCCGACCAAGTGATCAAAAACAACCCCGATTAGGCAAAAACTATTAGTCAGGATGGGCAGGGATGGTGTTCCTAGCTTCTGTTTGCCAGAAGCTGGGAATGGGCGACAGGGGATAGATCACTTGATGATTCCCTGTTCTGTTAATTCCTTCTGGGACACCTGGCACTGGCCACCGTCAGAGGACAGGATACTGGGGTAGATGGATCTTTGGTATGACCCAGTAGGGCCGTTCTTATGTAAAAAGCTCATGGCAGTAATAAACAGTAAACAGGGTGGAGAATTTAGCCGGGCAATTTAAGGATAATTATTGGGCCAAGACCAAGACTAGAACTGGGTAGGGGGAGGGTGAATGCTTACAATAAATGGAAAACACAAACAAACTTTGGGGCTCACTCCTCAGTGTTAGGGAGGAGGGGGATGGGTGGTACAGCTTGCAAGCTTATTGCAACTGTGATGCAATAAATGTCAATCTAGACTGAATGGTCCTGCCTCCAGATTTGGTCCTAGAACTGATCCCTGCAGAACCCCACTAGAACCCCTCCCCCCCCATTTGATGACAATGGCCAACTGACAACGGCTTTAACACAGTACTGTCCTGTATTTGCCTTTTTGGGTTTGTTTGGTTTTTTTGCTTTCCTTCTGCCTGATTGTGTACTTCTTGTTCCAACCGATGAGATATGTGGTGGATCGGTCCATTCATAACTCTGGTGTTCGTAACTCTAAGGTTCTACTGTAAATGGTGTTTAACATCCTCTTTGACTGCTAATGTACTGGAAAGTATTTAATCACTGCTTGTGATATGAGTATTTCATGCTACTCCTTTCCAAATGCAGATAAAAAAATATTTCTTGAACACATCTACTTTTTCTGCAACATTGGCTACGTCTACACTACCCGTCGGATCGG
>NW_020696521.1:1078-5831 GCF_002925995.2 Terrapene triunguis | reverse complement strand
TTTTCTAGGATTTCTTTTCTTCTTAATATACTTAATAATTTTCTTTTGTTATCCTAAGCCCTTCCGAATATGTATTTTTTCCATGATGTCTTTAATGTACCTTATCCATTTTCATAAATTCCATTTTGTATTACTTGCTAACTTTTCCCCCCTGTGTCGCTTCCCCCGCGCCCAATTGCAGCATTCACTTTCTCACTGAACCGGGTGTGATGAGTTCCCTCAGGATGCCACCTGCAACTGGGGTACCACTGAGCCCCCCGACCCACCAGCCTGGGCTCCCTCTCACACTGTGGTTCTGTGATAAGTTGCCAAGCTCACTCTTTCACCAGAAAACACACAGGTAGGGACCCACCCAGCTGCAGAACCTACAGGCTGCTGTGATCACCTCTGCATGGGGAGGCTACCGCTAAGGAACTGCCCAGCTGCTCCACAGCACACCTCCCTTTGTAGTGTAAATCCAAAATTATATTGTCTTGTGCTGAACAGATCTGCACAGTGTAAGCTTATGAAATTTGTCCCCTCCCTCAATGTGGAGAGAGAAAATACAACAACGTTTTGCTCCAAGTTATAATTCCCAAATACTGGTGTTAGAATATAGCTATTTAGGCCTGTCTGCAAAGGCCTATATTTTAAGAATTTAAGAGCATTCTTATCACTTAGCTAGTTATAGAGGTACAAAGAAGGAATCAAAATCACTGTCTGCCGGTGTAAGGGCCTTTTCTCACTGTGACAGTCTGAGGCCCTGTTCCTAGGTTAAGGCCTTTGGCTATGCAGCAGAGGCAGCCATAAGCTGGGAAGTCACATCCTCACGTTCCAAACTAGTCACATGGAAATAAGGTGCTAAGGGGCTGTTAGGAACACAATCCTGTCCTGATATTCCTGTCACCTCCAGAGAAAGGGAAGAGCCTAGAAGATTTAAAGAAAACTTAGTTTGATAGCATCCTGCCTGGCAAGAACTCACTTATCAATAGCTGGGGTGTGAAATCCTCTTTTTTTTTTCGGTTCATCACTGTAGTCCCCACTTCCCTATTGTTTATTTGCATGGTCTCTGTCTGGTTCTGTGATTGTTTCTGTCTGCTGTATAATTAATTTTGTTGGGTGTAAACCAATTAAGGTGGTGGGATATAATTGGTTAAATAAGCATGTTACAATATGTTAGGATTGGTTAGTTAAATTTCAGTAAAATGATTGGTTAAGGTATAGCTAAGCAGAACTCAAGTTTTACTGTATAGTCTGCAGTCAAGCTGGAAGGGGGGAATGGGAACAGGGAATGGGTGTGTGGGAATTGGAATCATGTTTTGCTAAGGGGGAGAAATGGGAACAGGGAAAGGGAACAAGGATACAGGCAAGGCTCTGTACAGGGGGACACTAAGGAACGAAATTGTAATCATGCTTGCTGGAAGTTCACCCCAATAAACATCGAATTGTTTACACCCTCGGACTTCGGGTATTGTTGCTCTTCGTTCATGCGAGAAGGACGTGAGCAGGTGAAGGAATAAGCCCCCTAACATCTGGTTTGTGATAAAGCAAAAGCCAATTTATTAACTAGAAAAGATAGATTTTAAGCCATTATAAGGGACATCAAACAGATCAAAGCAGATTACCTAGCAAATAAACAAAAATGCAATCTAAGCTTAATATCCTAAAGAGAGTGGATATGAGTAGCAAATCCACACCCTAATTGTTAATTCAAGCAAGCTACAGGTTCTTAAGAGGCAAACTGCACTTGCTTGCAGCTTAACAACCCCTGGTATTCTTTTCACATGCTCTCTAGCCTGGGTCCAGCCCTTCCCTCCGATTCAGTCCTTGTTCCTCAAGTCTTTCCAGGAGTCTCTTTGGGCAGGGATTCAGTGAATAACCATGATGATGTCACTCCCCTGCCTTAAATAGCTTTTGCATATGGCGGGGACCATTTGTCTCCAAACTTGGTTCCTATGCCTTTCAGAGGAAAAACACTGTTTTTCAAAAATGGAGTCCAGTAACAGGTGATCTACTCACATGCCCCTGCAATGTCATAGCAGCCATGACTTACAGTTATGAAAGGTCAGGGCATACGAGCTGAGAATGTCCACTGAGAAGGAGAACAGAGTCCCAGGCACTCAAAACCAGTGGGGAACAGGGAATGGGTGTGTCGGAATTGGAATCATGTTTTGCTAAGAAGGGGGGAAATGGGAACAGGGAAAGGGAACAGGGATACAGGCAAGGCTCTGTGGTGTCAGAGCTTGGAAGGAGGACACTAAGGAAGGAAATTGGAATCATGCTTGCTGGAAGTTCACCCCAATAAACATTGAATTGTTTGCACCTTCGGACTTTGGGTATTGTTTCTCTCTGTTCATGTGAGAAGGACCAGGGAAGTGAGCAGGTGAAGGAATAAGCCCCCTAACAACTGGTTGGTGATAAAGCATCTACAGTAGAAGGCCAAGCAGTGGCAGAAGGATTTGTAGGCCTGTCCTTGGAGGAAAGTCACTCTGCAAGCAGTGTTGAGAGGACCGTGGGAAGTGCCAGCATATCTAGCGAACTCTGTAAGTGAGCATTTGGAGACTGTCTAACTGCTGAAGTATGTATAACGGGGTGAAAACCACATGTTTGTTAGATACTGGCTCCGAAGTCACCACCATTACTGAGTTGCATTTTCAAAAATACTTGAAGGCCAAGGAGCTGACCATGCATAGCACACAGTATGTATGTCTAACAGCAGTTAATGGACTGGCAATCCCAGTGGTGGGGTGTCTCGAAGCAGAAATAGAGTACATGGGCCTCACATGGCCAATAAAAAGCGTCTTCATCCTGAAAGACAAAGCCTCTGAAGGGAGGCATGTGGGAGAAGGAATCCCAGGGACCCTTGGAATGTTTTGCTCTTTTGCGCTACGCAAGACTCTTCACATTTCTGAAAAAACTGTGTAATAACCTGCTCCCTCTGCCTGACTGAGGCTTTGTCTACACTACAGACCTTACAACAGCATAGCTATATCACTGTAAGGTCTCCCATGTTGCTGCTCTATGCCGATGAGAGAGAGCTCTCTGGCCAGCATAATTAAACCACTCCCAATGAGCATTTCCCGCTGTCCTAGCACTGTTCACACGGCCCTTTGGTCAGTCAGGGGTGGGTTTTTTTCACACCCTTGACCGAAAATAGTGTTCCATCTCCATGTGACTCCTTCCTTCCTTCACCACAGCCCTGTTACCTCTGCCCTCTCCTCTGGTCTCCCCACTGGTACCAGGGGTTGTCTTGGGAATTCATAAGAAGGAGTCACAGTCTGCACTCAAAGAAGGGAGGTGTGATTACAACTAAAGCAGAGTTACACGAGGTAAGGGAGAGCCATGTGCTCCCAGCTGTGTGTCTGGTGCAGCTGCCACTCAATGGCCCGTTCTCGCTAGCCCCAGCCTAGTTTCTCCTAACATGTGCTCTGCTCTTCAAGGCCTGGGACATACTTATAACTGCCAGGGCAGGGCTGTGCATTTCAGCTGTCTCACACCCACCCAGCAGCCTATGTAACCACACATTCTGAGTGCTGTTCCTCCTCCACCTATCCCATCCACCCACTTTCTGGTTTGTTACACACAGTAGCTGTGTCTTCTCTGAATTTGACTGATAAGCTCCTTGGGGCAGGGGCTGTTTCTCCTTCTGTATTTGTGAAGGGCCCAGCATAAGGGGCCCTGAACTGGAGCGGAGCCTCTGGAGGCTTCCACAATACAAATAATGATCATAAATAATAAGCACAACTATCCAGGTAAATCAGGGCCCGGCCCCTCCTCTTTGCCTTTAGCTACAGACGAAAGTCAAACCATTCTGGCCAGCTACAGAGTGTTAGTAACTTTAATACAGGTGCACATGGCGACCCCCTTTCAGTTTGGACAGGAGAATTCATACAGTCTCATTCCTGTGCTTAAAAACCCAGGTTCTCTGCGCTGGAGAAATACCCCGATGAGCCAGATGAGCAGACAGAGAGTTCAGCTGTGGGAATCCAAGTGTCCTCCACCTGCGGCAGTCCTGGAAAGTCTGACTCAGCCTGGAACATTAGATTTCATTTCCACCTGGGAGAGGCTGGGAGGAAATGAAGCGAGAGGGAGAGAACAAATCCAAAGCAAACAGTATTCCAGTCTCTATCCTGCCTACAGGGCCCCCCTTGTTCCAGGGCAGTGGTGGGGGAAGGGCCAGGCCTCTGTTCCCAGGTCAGGCCCCCTGGCTGCCCTCGATCCACAGGAGTATTCTGTTAGTGTTGCTTTTCCTGAGTCTGTTCCCCCGAAGCCACCCCAGCGGTGTGTTGGCAGGTTTCTGAGTGGGAACGGAAGTGGAGTCCTGGAGTTCACACCTCACAGGAGCGGGGAGCTCACAGACAGCAGCTAGTTCTGAAAACCTCAGATTCCCCTTGAGAGGATGGCGAAGGCTCAGGCTCCCTCTTCCAGCCTTTCCTCTGCATCCCATCCAACAAACAGCCCCTGCCAGAGCCGGAGTCCATTTCCCTCTTGGTGTGATGGAGAGACCGTGATTAAGGCAGGGCAGTCAGGTCTCCTGGGTTCTGTCTCTCATTCTGACACTCAATCTCTGTGTCAATTCATGTCGCCCTGTGCCTCAGTTTACTTATCTGTATAATGGGGATATATTAATAGTCACTTTCCTTTGCTAGGTGTTCTCAAAATCCTTCAATGAAAGGTGCAGCACAACATGGTGATAGTTACTGATGAGAACTACAGATCTCTGATGCCTTAGAGGCAGTTCAGTGTGCCTGGAGAAAGCGCTTGTGTCTCCCCT
>NW_020696521.1:0-1068 GCF_002925995.2 Terrapene triunguis | reverse complement strand
GGCTGTTAACAGGGGGGCTGTTACCTGACTTTTATCTGCAGGAAAAGGTGGAGGTGCTAGGGCTCCTCACTGCGGCAATTATAAGAATTCGTCAGGATGGGCAAGACATCTTGTCTCCTAGTTTCATTCAAGAAGTCATCGAATTGTAATGCCTGAATCTTAAAATAAAATAAAATAAACAATTCGGCCATAAGCAGATGCCCAGTGTGGTAAATTTCAATCCAAACGCTTAGAGTTTGGCAAACTCATACGCAATTATAATGAGGACTTCTAATGGAAGGTGTCAGCCCCCTAACTAAAGGTGGTGCCACCAGCACCACTTTCAATGGCCAATCCACTTGTGAATCCCATTCAGCTAAGCTCTTTGCTCCAATAATGTCTGTGCCAAGGAGTTCTACAGGCAAAATAGGTATTATGTAAACCATTTTCTGTTATCAGTGTGATATATTCAGACTATCAATGTAATTGAATGTTCCCTTTGCATGTGTTATGAGACAGAGTAAATGTAAATGCTTCATCTAGTTTCTTTATCCACCGATTCATAGGGTTCAAGTCCAGAAAGGCCCATTTGATATCCAGTCTGACCTCTTGTATAACACAGGCCAGTAAATTTTACCTAGTTGGCCGTGGATTGGGCTCCATAGCTTGTGTTTCACTAAGCCCTCGTCTACAGTAGGATTTTACATCATAGAACCACAGAGCCACAGGGTGAGAAGGCACCACAAGGGTCATGTAGACTAACTGCCTGCCAAGTAGCAAGATTTGTTGCATCCAGGATGGATGATTGTCCAGCCTCCTTTGGAAAACCTCCAGCGAAGGAGCTTCCATGTCCTCCCGAGGCGACTGTTCCATTGCCATCCTGTTCTGACTCTTAGGAAGTTTTTCCTGAGATTTCATCTAATTCTGCTGTGCTGTAGTTTGATCCCATTGCCTCTTGTCTTGTGCTATGTGGAAAGAGAGAACATTTCTCCATCTCTTTTATGGCACCCTTTCAAGTGTTTGAAGACCGCTATCATGTCACACTTTTAATCTCCTCTTTCCAAACTAAACACACCCAGTTCCTTCAGC
>NW_020696520.1:0-1275 GCF_002925995.2 Terrapene triunguis | reverse complement strand
CTGCATGGTGCCTCCAGTTGGGAAAGGTGTGTCAAAGAAGAAAAAGTTTCAGAGTAGCAGCCGTGTTAGTCTGTATCCGCAAAAAGAATAGGAGTACTTGTGGCACCTGTGACATTGTGCAGTCTATGTGGTTTTATAAAAACATGATAATAAGTGAATATAATGTAACTGGGATAGTTTTATAAAAATTTGATAACACTGGTCTACAATTTTTGAGAAGTCGTCTGCTTCAGAGATAAAATGTGCTATTGATGGGCTCCATTTGCCCTGATAGCGTTTCTCCATTGTTGCAATGTCCTGGTGAAATCGCTCGCCGTGCTCGTCGCTCACTGCTCCGCAGTTCGGTGGAAAAAAATCTAGATGAGAGTGCAAAAAATGTATCTTTAGTGACATGTTGCAACCAAGGCTTTTGTATGCCTTGAGGAGGTTTTCCACCAACAACCTGTAGTTGTCTGCCTTGTTGTTTCCGAGAAAATTTATTGCCACTAACTGGAAGGCTTTCCATGCCGTCTTTTCCTTGCCACGCAGTGCATGGTCAAATGCATCATCTCGAAGAAGTTCACGAATCTGAGGACCAACAAAGACACCTTCCTTTATCTTAGCTTCACTTAACCTTGGAAATTTTCCACGGAGGTACTTGAAAGCTGCTTGTGTTTTGTCAATGGCCTTGACAAAGTTCTTCATCAGACCCAGCTTGATGTGTAAGGATGGTAACAAAATCTTCCTTGATTCAACAAGTGGTGGATGCTGAACACTTTTCCTCCCAGGCTCCAATGACAGTCGGAGTGGCCAATCTTTCTTGATGTAGTGGGAATCTCTTGCACGACTATCCCATTCGCAGAGAAAACAGCAGTACTTTGTGTATCCAGTCTGCAGACCAAGCAAGAGAGCAACAACCTTCAAATCGCCACAAAGCTGCCACTGATGTTGGTCATAGTTTATGCACCTCAAAAGTTGTTCCATGTTGTCATAGGTTTCCTTCATATGGACTGCATGACCAACTGGAATTGATGGCAAAACATTGCCATTATGCAGTAAAACAGCTTTAAGACTCGTCTTCGATGAATCAATGAACAGTCTCCACTCATCTGGATCGTGAACGATGTTGAGGGCTGCCATCACACCATCGATGTTGTTGCAGGCTACAAGATCACCTTCCATGAAGAAGAATGGGACAAGATCCTTTTGACGGTCACGGAACATGGAAACCCTAACATCACCTGCCAGGAGATTCCACTGCTGTAGTCTGGAGCCCAACAGCTCTGCCTTACTCTT
>NW_020696519.1:65561-90511 GCF_002925995.2 Terrapene triunguis | reverse complement strand
GGCCCTGGATGAAGCAGCAAACCTTGTGATAATGCAGCTACCTCCAGAAAACCGCCAACAAATGTGCTGTTTGTCAGACAAGGTGTCTGGGAAGCCTCTTGGGAAAGCTGTAAAAATACAGATGTAGGAGCAACCCCCCTGCTTCTGTTTGTCCATTTGTTTTGAAAACATCCCCCTGTGGCTTTTACAAAGCAGGGGTGTGGGTGAGCTAGGGGACTGGGCAGATGAGCAGGAGCTCCAACAGTCAGCTGCTGTCCCCAAATCTGTTTCCCCAATCCCAGGATGAGCAGAGAAAGCAGCTTATGCTGTGGAGCAGACTTTGCTTCATGCTGCTGCTTTGGAGTGCCTCTGTAAACCTGCAGACAGCTCTGTCCTGGGCTGAGAGCAGGGCCGGCTTTAGGCCGATTCAGCCGATTCGGCTGAATTGGGCCCCGCGCCAAGAGGGCCCCGCGCCACAGCTCTCCACCCCGCCCCCAGCTCACTTCCCCCTCCTCCCCTCCCCTGAACGCTCCGCCCCCTGCTCCTCCCCCGCCCCTGCTTCCCGTGAATCAGAGGTTCACGGGAAGTCTGAAAAGAAGCAGGGGCGGGCAGGCAGCACCTGGTAAGCTGAGTCAGGGGTGTGGGAGGGGGACGTGAGAAGCGCTTCGGGGAGGCGCGGCGCGGCCCAGTCCGGCCCCGGCCGAGCACCTCCGGCCCCAGCAGCTCCGGCCCCGGGGTGCCAGCCCCGGTTCTGGCCGAGCGCGCCGACCCGGCCCGCTCGGCTCGGCTCCGTCCCGGCCCCCGCGGCTCGGCTCGGGTCCGGCCCAGGCCCCGCAGCTCGGCTCGGCTCCGGCCCGGCTCCCTTGGCTCGGGCCGGGCCCGGCCCCCGCAACTCAGCTCGGGCCCGGCCTGGCCTGGCCCGGCCCCAGCGGCTCAGCTCGGGCCCGGCCCCCGCGGCTTGGCTCGGCTCGGCTCAGGCCCAGCCCCCCGGCTCGGTTCGGGCCTGGCCCGGCCCCCCCGGCCCAGCTCGGATCCGGCCCGTGTCCGGCCCCCCCGGCTCAGCTCGGGTCCGGTTCGGCTCAGGCCCGGCCCCCCGGCTCAGCTCCAGCCCGGCCCCAGCTGGAGCTCCAGCCAGAGCGCAGCCTGATTCCTGGGGGCGGGGCTTGCGGCAAGCCACACCCCCAGGAATCGGGCCCCGCTCTTGCTAAAGCCGGCCCTGGCTGAGAGTCCTCCCATCTGCTCTTTTGCATGGAAGAAAATCTGTTTTTAGAGGAAACATGCATAAAAATAGAGGAAAGCAAAATCTATTCTTTCCCCTGCATCCCTTCAAGCTCCATTGCACCCTTCATTCCAGGATTTGCTGAAGGCCGTTCTGTCTCCACACACCAGCTCTGCAAAATAGAAAAGAAAAAAAAATGGATGTTACTCACCATGCCAATGAAAGGGATGTTGCAACGATAGATATATTCTGGGGACTCCAAATAACTGTGAGGTGCCAACTTCATCTTGGAGCTGAAGGCTGTGACGTGTTATGGGAATGTAAATTCACCTTGGGTGTGCGATAAGGAATTGACCTAGGACCTTAATATCATGAAAGGCATTCATGTTATACCTGTTCTTCAGGGAGATACTCATCAGAGACAGATTGTCCGTCCTGATCATCCTTCTTTGTGCATTCTCATAACTGTATGAAAAAGAATGAGGGGAGAGGAGTGCGTATTGGTCAGTCAAGATGGACTGAAAACTCAATCCATGGATAAAACCTTGCAGAAGGTTTGGGGACCAAATCTTCCTGTCACCAATAACTCGCCATACTCAGCCCAGTGGCTTCTGTCTCGAAGTCTCACTGTGCAGTGTGTGAGAGGAGATCCCCTGCACTAGCCACTAGGTTTCAGTGGACTATATTAACCGTAGAAACTTTGGAGTAGGAACCAAAGTTACCCACAGTGTTGAATGGAGGGGAATCATGGGCAGTGGGTATAAGAGGCCAAGGGAGGCTAAGCCTCCCCAAACAGCCGGCCCACTGCCTTTGGAGTGTGCCGCTAAACCTCTTCCCCCGAGGCTCTGCCCTCCCTCCACCTCTTCACATCTCTGCTCCATCTGCATGGAGGCCTCGGGGGAGGCTGTGAAGAGGCGCGCACAAACGGTGAGCAGGCAGGCAGGCAGCCAGGGAGGGGAGGGGGCTGGGAGAGGGGCAAAGAGGCACAAGCGGTGGGTGGGCAGGGTGGGGGAGGGGGCGAAGAGGCATATGGGAGTGGTGAGCGGCTGGCAGGCGGGGGGCAGGGGGGACAAAGAGGCGTGTGCACAACGGTTATGGGGCCCTCGGGGGAAGAGGTGCGAGCAGCAGGTGGGGGAGGCCTCGGGGGGGAAGAGGCATGAGAGGCAGGCGGGAGGGCCTCGGAGGAAGGGGCAGGTAGGGGGGGTGGCTGAGCGGGGCCAGGGGCAGAGCGTGGGCAAGGCTTTGGGGAGAGGAGGCGGAGCAGTGGTGGGGCTTTGGGGTGGGGCCATGATCCAGGTGTGCTCACCCTCTCCAAATGGAGGAGTCACGTGCCACCCATGAGGGGAATTATTATGTAGTGGACCTTATCAGAAGAAGGATTGCTATGGGCTCGTGGAGCCAGCCAGTCAAGCCAGGAATGTAGAGTTCTCAGGACCCAGTTAAGTAAAGTGTTCGCTGTTATTTAAAACATCTCCAATATCTTTTCTTATGTTATGATAGCAAGTTGGAACAGCTATTACTTGGTGTCAGAATAAAACTAAAAGTAAGATAATAGTAAAACCAACCTTATATGACACCAGAAAATAAAAAACTCACCACCAAAGAAAAAATGGACCCACTAAAGCCTCCAGGAAAGTTAACGTTTGAAGGAATTGCAACAGAAAACAAGAGAAAGTGAAAGCAAGGCTTTGAGCTGTACAGCATTGCAAGTGGGTCAGACAGAAAGGGTGAGCTGCCGCAAACAGCATTATTTCTTCATGTAGCAGGTAAGGAAGTAAGTGAGACATTTAATACTTTTCAGTCTGATACTGCAGCAGATAAAGAAAAAATACAGATCTTGAAGAATAATTTTGAAGCATATTGAACACCACAAGGAAATGTCACGTATGAAAGGCATAAACTTTTCACCAGAAGTTGGACACATGGGGAAAATATAGACCAATATGTGATTGATTTAAAAGGGGCAGTATAATCTTGCAAATTTGAAGAACTTGTGTGAATCACTCATTAAAGACAGCATTGTGTGTGCTATTGTGTCAGACTCAGGGCAAGCTAGGTTGTTGAGGGAGACTAATTTAACCCTTGCATGTGCGTTGGACATATGTCATGCAGATGAACTGACTGCAAACCGGTGAAAGAACTGGGTGAAATGGAAAAACACATGCACATGTTGCAGCATAAGTACGCCTTTAGTAACCACCCACACATGCAGTCATGGACAGGAGGGTGTCCTGCTGCTAATAAAAGCCTGCCACCAACAGTGAAAAAAGAGCAATCAGAGGCAACCAACAGTCGTTCTGAATGAAGCTGTACCCATACTGTCAGGAACTGTCCTGCATATGGGCTAGAATGCCGAAGGTGTGGCAACACAATGACATTTTGCCAAAATGTGCAACTCTGGAAAGGAAAAGACCCCAGAGCAAACAGATTTCACCCTCACAGAAACAGATGAGCATTCGCAAGATCTGTTCCTCCATATGCTGAGTACTGAGGCTCCCAAGCATGAGAGGAATGTGGATTTGCTCATTAATGATCACAAAAAGGTGAGTTTTTAAATTGATAGTGGGCCACAGACCAATGTGATTCTGTACAATCATGGAATCATACAAATGTAAGGCTGGAAGGGACCTCGAGAAGTCGCCAAGTCCAGCCCCCTGAGTTGAGGCAGGACCAAGTGAACTTAGACCATCCCTGACAGGTGTTTGTCCAACCTGTTCTGAAAAACCTCCAGTGATGGGAATTCCACAACCTGCCTTGGAAGCCTGTTCCAGAGCTTAAGTGTCCTGACAGTTGGAAAGCTTTTCCTAATATCTAACCTAAATCTCCCTTGCTGCAGATTAAGCCCATTACTTCTTGTCCTTTCATGGACAGGGAGTACATAAGAATGGCCATACTGGGTCAGACCAACGGTCCATTTAGCCCAGTATCCTGTCTTCCAACAGTGGACAGTGCCAGGTGCCCCAGAGGGAATGAACAGAACAGGTAATCATCAAGTGATCCATCCCCTGTCACCCATTCCCAGATTCTGGCAAACAGTGGCTAGGGACACCATTCCTGTCCATCCTGGCTAATAGCCATTGATGGACCTGTCCTCCATGAATTTATCTAATTCTTTTTTGAACCCTGTTATAGTCTTGGCCTTCACAACATCCTCTGGCAAAGAGTTCCACAGGTTGACTGTGTGTTGTGTGAAGAAATACTTCCTTTTGTTTGTTTTAAACCTGCTGCCTATTAATTTCATTTGGCGACCCCTAGTTCTTGTGTTCGGAGAAGGAGTAAATAAGACTTCTTTCTTTACAATTGATCACCATCCTCTTTATATTAGTCCTTAACAAATTTGAAGACTGTGATCAGATCCCCTTCAGTCCTCTTTTCTCAAGACTAAATATGCCCTTTTTTAAAATCTTTCCTTATAGGTCAGGTTTTCTTAAGCTTTTATTATTTTGTTGCTCTCCTCTGGATTCTCTTCAATTTGTTCACATCTTTCATAAAGTGCGGCACCTACCAATTGGACATAGTACTCCAGTTTGAGGACTCACCAGTGTTGAGTAGAGCAGGACAATTACCTCCCATGTCTTACATACGACACGCCTGTTAATACAAACCAGAACTATATTAGCCTTTTTCACAACTTCATCTCATTGTTGACTCATATTCAATTTATGATCCACTATAATTCTCTGGGTCCTTTGTTTCTTCTTTTAAAGTTTGCCCTTCTCCTGTCTTTTGGGTCCTCAGCAACTCTCTTTGAGAACTCATGGCAGATGGATAATGGTTCTGAGATTGCTTCAGCTAGTTCCTTAAGTACCATAGGGCAAATTTCATCAGGCCCTGCTGACTTGAATATATCTAACGTACCTAAATATTTTAACCTGTTTTTTTTCCCTATTTTGGCTTGCCTTCCTTTCCCCTTGTTATTTATATTAATTGTGTTGAGTATCTGATCACCATTATCCTGTTTAATGAAGATGAAGCAAAACGAGCACAAAACACCTCAGATTTCTTGATGTCACCTGTTATTAGCTCTCCTTCCCTGCTGGATGTACACATTCCTTTCTCTTACTCCTAATGTATTTAAAGAACCTCTTGCCTTTTATGTCTCTTGCTAGGTGTAACTCATTTTGTGCCTTAGCCCTTCTGATTTTGTTCCTACATGCCTGTGCTATTCTTTTGTACTTCTCCTTAGCAATTTGTCCACTTTTTGTAGGATTACTTTTTAATTTGCAGGTCATTAAAAAGTTCTTGATGGAGCTGTATTGGCCTCTTACACTTCTTCTGATCTTTCCTTCGAATCAGGATAATTTGCAGTTAGGCCTTTAATATTATCTCCTTGAGAAACTGCCAGCTGTGCTGAACTCCTTTTCCCCTTAGATTTTCTTCCCATGGGACCTTACCTACCAGATCTCTGAGTTTCTTCTGTATGTTTGTACAGCACCCGGCACAATGGGGCCCGTTTCCTATGGGAGCCTCCAGGCACTACCATAATATACATAATTCATGGCAATAATAATTACATGCAACAAGGACTTGTAAAAATTAAAGAGAAAATCCTCAGCAAAGATCAATATATAGGTATTATATACTGACCGTACAGGCCCTTGCATGCTGCTCACTGCCTGCAGCCACAGGTGTGCCCCCAAAGAACAGGGAGAAATGTGACTGTGACAGCTCTGCACCAAGCCTGCTGGGATCTATTGAATTGGAAAGGAGGTTTGTTTTTTTCACTATGGCTTCAAATGCATATACGCCTCTTTCCTGCACAATTGGAGATGCTGATGATGAGGTCCTAGATGGTATTTATGGCAAAGGTGAGACTTGTAAAGAAGCTCAGAAATAGATGAGCTCTTTTAAATCTCCTTTGAATTGCAGGGGGCTTGAGGGGATGGGGTGAATTAGATCCTGGGACCCAGTCCTTCACCTGCTCTATCTATTCACAGTATGGGCCTGTGCTTATTCTCAAGAACAGCCTGCCTGAGTTATAAGAATCACAGGCCATCTCTGTCAATAAAAGGGGCTTCTTCATGTGCATGTGGCCGTTGTTTATCTTTTCCTTGTATCTAGTGGGGATGGGGAACTGGGGCAGAAGAAATAAAAAACAGGTGAATCTGGACCAAGAAGATGGTCCCCAACCACCTGTGCTAGTCTCAAAAAGGGTTTAAGTTTGTCTCCTCATTCTGAACTGCCTTCTTCCATCCCTGAGCCCGCCTTCTCCTCCCTGACCCCGCCTCCTACCCTTGCCCAGCTCTTCTTCCTTGACCCTGTCCCCTTTTGTCCCTAACCCCTGCCTCCTACCCAGACCCCATCTCCTCTGCACTGACCCTTGCTACAAACAGAAGTGAAGACAAGGCCTCAGACCCAGACTGACACAAGGGAGCGAGAAGAGCAGCAGGGCTGCTGTCAGCCGGGACCAGGGTGTGTCACAGGGCCACCATCTTTGCTTTCTAAGAGAATGCGAGTTGGGACAGTTCTGTTCCTGTCGCTGGAGAAGAAGCTCATCTCCCTTAGCTTGGAGTGCGACTGATCAAGCTAGCGTGCTAAAAATAGACATGTAGTTGCGCAGGTGGCGGGAGGGGCTAGTGGCCTGCATACAAACCTAGGTTCCTGGGCAGGACTGCATGCAGGTGGCTAGTCCACCCTGCCGCCTGCATTGCTGCAGCTGCCCTGCTATTGTTAGTGTGCTAGCTCCATCAAAGCCAGCACGCGTACGTCTACCCAAGCTGGAAATCACACTTCCAGATGTACCTGAAGAGTCACCTTGATCCAATCGGGGAACAGCAACAGACGATGTGACCTGCAGGTGCAATCAAAATAGCTCGCATTCTGAATACCACATCACAAACATGCCACAGACCAAGAATTGTTCAAAGAAATTATGGAGTCAATTTAGACCAAATGCTTTCTCACTCTTGCTCATGAATAGGTGGTCAGGCAAGAGGTGAAATGCAGCAAATAAATTCTTTGTTACAAATTATTCTGTCCACTCCAACCTTTCACAGAAAAAGGGTGGGAGCTGTTGAATATTGAGGAAGTTTTAGGGCCTGTTGAGGGAGAGGGGATCAGGAATCCCAGATTCTGTTGGGAGGATGGTGCTGGCACTGGGAGAAAGAGGAAGGAGTCATGTCATTTAGGAGGAACCATGCAGAAGGCAGAGGTGGACAGAAAACCTGTGAAACATTTGACCAAATTTCACTGCCCCTCTCTCCCAACACACTTTCCTTACTTGCAGTAAAAGGTTCTGCTAACATACTGCACCATGAATTCTTGCATGGGTTAATTATATTTGTTCTTTGAATGGGGTAAACTTGGCAGAGATCTGCTTAGGACTGAAATATCCAGTGCCTGCAGGGACTTCTGGGTTCTTGCAATTACATTTTTTTTCACCACGAGTATATGGCAATATTTGTGTGTCTCACATGGCACTTCATAACAACACAATCAAAGAGAGAGATCAAATTACACAAAGCAAAATCAAATATAATCAAATCAAACAGCAGAAAATTACACCAGAGTTTAGATGCAATTAGACAAAAATGTGTTTCAAGTTTTGCATATGGAAGCATCAAGAAGCAGCTCCACTGAGCCCTAGAGAGAAACTCCACCAACTTGTCCCCAAAGGAGCAAATGCAGGGAACTTGGGAATGCCAAACAGCAAACAACCAAATTCTCTGTTGCTGCAGGGCACCTGGCTGTGCCTTCGGTATCTCCTGGTCTAACTGAGGGTGTGGCTATAATACAGCTGCTACAGCGGCACAGCTATGGCACCACAGTGTAAACACTTCCTACATCAACAGAAGGAGTTTTTCCATCGATGTAGTTAATCCACCTCTCCAAGAGGCGGTCGGCACGTCTACACTGGGGGCTAAGTCCACCTAACAGTGTTGCACAGGGTGCAAAATTCTTCAGAGCCCTGAGTGACGTCACTAGGTCGACCTAAATTCTAGGCATGGCCCAGGCCAAAGAGTGTAGTACGGTACCTGCCTGGAATGAGTCAAAGTGTATCAAAATATCCCTCTTTCCTGTATCAGCCCCGCTTGCCTCGCTGGCCCATTCTGTTGGAAAGGGGGACCAGGCGTTGCACTGATCTTAGCACTTGCTTCTGTGCTTCAAAGTCTGGCACCCTTTGAAGCACTCAGTTTTATTTCTTGATTTTCTGGCTTTGCACCAACCATTCAATCGAAGTTTGTTCTACACATCTACCCAGAGGCTGACATACCCAGGTATTTCTGTGGAGTTCCAGGTGCCAGGTCTGAATATGGAGGTATCTATAGACCCATGGCTGCAGGTCCAAACACACAGGGAAGGAGCCTGCAGGTACCATGGGGCATGTTCTCACCACAGAGAGAGCACTTTACAAAGGGCTCTGTATTAATGTCCTGAGGTACAAAGACTTGCCCAAGGTCAGATTATGATGCAGTGACAAAGACAGGGCTAGAACTCAGTTCCCCTGGCTTTCCAGCCAATGCTCTAATCATGAGACCATGCTGCACAGGTGCAAAAAAAGCTGCTGCACACTTGAGTCTCTAACATCCTGGGACCAACATGGCTACAACAACTCTGCAAACAACAGGCCCCTGGGTCAGAGATGGGCAGTCTGATCCCACACAGCCATGAGCTCAGTCAAACTGGGGTCTGGTCCCTTCCATCCAGTTACACTAACTACAGGTCCAGTTTTGACAGTTGACTTCCAAAACCTTGCGCACCAGCTTGTCGCCTGATGTCATAAAATAGAACAGGGGTTCTCAAACAGAGGATCACAAGGGGGTCACAAGGTTATTACGTGGGGGTCGCAAGCTGTCAGCTTCCACCCCAAATCCTGCTCCCCCTCCAGCATTTATAATAGTGTTAAATATTTTTAAAGTGTTTTTAATTTATGGGGGGGGGGGTGTCCACACTCAGAGACTTGCTGTGCAAAAGGAGTTACCAGTACAAAAGTTTGAGAACCACTGAAATAGAGCCATTGGCAGAAGGAGAGATTTGATTGATTCTCAGCTGTTGTTGGGGGACCTTTCATTTGGCAAATCATTATCCATTCCCTCCACTAGCAGCAGTAGGTGCTGTCAATGATGAATATAAAGATGAATCTTTGATCTATTACTGAAGCATCATTTTATCACCTAGGAGGGACAGTCTCCAGGCCGAGGCTGTTGAATATGAGGGGGACTTATAAATTGCTGTTTTCCAAAGCTGGCTTGCTGCAATTATTTCCTGAATTTCTCAATCATCTTATTAGTAGAATTGGGCTCACTGCAAGTGCCCAACATATCAATCCCAGTCTAAAAACCTTCCTTGACTTCCTCTGAAGTGTCACAAGTTATTTTACTTAGCTGCAAGATCTGGAGAGCTGGAACACAGTATATATACTTCTCTGATCTCCTGCTGTCCATGGGAACACTTAGCTGGACTGGGAGTCACTTGGTCTATCCTGGCCATGATCTGGGGAGAAAGGGAAGCAGAGTGTTTGGTAAAGAGGACTCTTGATTATGGAGCCCATTCCCTGTTGCTATTGTACGCAGGAGGTTTGTCCCACCGTAGTATGGGAATTTCTCTGTACACAGCACCCTATCTGAACCACGTGACACAAGGTTCTGTTCTGGTTCACTTCACCCTGGTATTGCCCACCTTGACTTTCCCTCCAGCCCTGCGTGAGCAGGACTCATACCGCACAGGGACGACTGAGCCCAGGGGTTCCCAGGGGTTTACCTAAATCTTTCCGTGGGCAACTCGGGGCACGGACGAGGGTGCCCTGACTCCAGGATACTCGTAACTCACCTGTTATCCTTCTAACCCATGAGCCCTGCAATTCCCTTAAACATACATACAATGTATTTACCCCAGCACTGTTTCTTTGTGTGTTAAAGAAACTTCACAGCATCAGCATGAGGAGGAAACAGCCAGGGTACAATTCAGTGCAGCAGTCTCTAAAGTGAAATAAACTTTACACTTACAACACATTTATGAGTCCAGCGTCTTTTTCCTGGATCTGGACACACTGCTGTGATGCTGCTCAGGATGGGTTTGGGCTCCTGTGACAGAACCCATTCACCATCTTCAGTTCTGGCCTCCTGTCAGGCCTCCTCCCCCTCGAGGGCATCACATGCCAGCCCCAGACTGGCCATGTCCCTCTCTGGGGCTGGCACATGATGCCCTCAACTGGCCACGTCCCCCTCTGGGGCCAGCACGTGATGCCCTCCTGACAGACGCTGGGAAAGGCCCTGTGATGTTGCACTCTATATGATTTTATGAAAATATGCTAATGAGTGTGAATATAATGTAACTGGAATATGCTTCATGCAAAAGGTCTCTTGTAAGGTATCATTACAAAGCTTATAATCTACTGAGTGTGTTCATCCTATTTGTATGCATGTATCATTCTTGTATCTGAAACTAGAAATATGAAATATAACTCTGAGGGCCTATTGTAATTATGCAAAGTGTGGGCCATTAATGGGGGTTTGGAATCTTGATGGCTCCCATTAACCAGGACAATTGTCTGTAGATGGTTCTGTTTTACTTGTAAGTCTTCCTGTATACGTGTGTGCTGGCAAGTGGGTAATGAAGTCTTACAGTGACATGTGATCATGTCACCTGAACTGGAATCCATCTTTAACCTGGTGCCAGAGGTGAAAGTAAGCTGGTCCGGTCCAGCATACCGGCAAGAGCCGGTACGCCATGCCGGACTGCACCGGCTTCCACGGCGGGGATTTAAAGGGCTCTGGGCTCCCCGCCAGGGAGCCCAGAGCCCTTTAAATCCCGCCCGCAGCTCGGCACCCGGGCTGCGGCCGGAATTTAAAGGGCTCGAAGCTCCCGCGGCTGCGGGGAGCCCAGAGCCCTTTAAATCCCGCCCAGAGCTCCGGCGGCCAGGCTGGGGCCCATGCGCCCAGGAGAGGGTGAGAACGTGGCAAATGCTTGGGACAGTGCTCTGTGGGGAGCCGAGGCCTGGGCAAGCGGGACTGGGCCGGGCAGCATGTCCGGGGAAGGGCTGCTTGGTCCCGGTCCGTCAGCACCCCAGGGAGCAGCGGCTAGCAGGGGGCGCAGGGAGCTCAGGGCAGATGCAGTCAGAGGGTGGCTCTGCCCCCGGGCCGGCTCCCCCAGCCAGAGGCTTGTACCCCGAGGGGCTGGCCGAGCGCTAGCAGCCCTTGTGAGCTGGACACGGGGCTCCCGGGGGCTCTGCCCTGGACTAGGTGGAGGTCGGGCTCAGTGACTGAACGGTCCCTTTGGGGTGGAACCAGCTCTTGGAACACCCTGCCCCCACCCTGTCCAGGGGCAGCCAGAGCCCCCCAATCAGGGCTGAGCAGCCCCTCTTTGCCCGGGCACATTTCCTCCCCAGGCTGCTCCGAGCCCCTCCAGCGTGGGGGAATCCGATTCGCCCAAGGGAGGCAGCTGCCGTGGGGCAGCCTGGCTGGTGGCAGGGCCAGAGGCTGGCCCAGGACTGGAGCAATCATTGCTTGGGGAGCGCCGGGGCAGGACCCCAGAGCCCCAGCAGCGGGGCAGCCCCGGGCCCACACAGGAGCAGGGAGCAGAGTCCAAAGCCCAGGAGCTTGTCCATTCCTGAGGGGGAACCAGGGGAGCTCTGGGCTGGGCCCTCTGCTTCCAGCGCGAGGGCTTGGCCCTGCTTGTGCCAGCGTGAGCGGGGCCAGGCCTGGCATGGGGATCAGGCTGCCTTGCCCAAGGACTGAGCTGCCCAAGCTGTGCACACCAAGGGCAGCCTGCAGAGTCCCCATATCCCTGCAGGCAGCGTGAGCTGCTGGCCCTGGCCAGAGGCTGCATCGCTGTGGGGTGCCACCATGCTCACCCCTTCCAGGGAGGGGTCCCAGGCCAGCCAGGGCCCCGAATTGGTGCTGAGCAGGGTCCGTGCATGGGGCAGCTCTGAGCAGAGATATTTACTGGGGCCCAGACCCAGCGTCCATTGCCCAAGCAGCTCAGCGCCCAGGCTGGGGCCAGGATTTAAAGGGCCCTTTAATTTGCCCCTGAGCCCTGGGGGCTCCCAGCCACCTCTGCAGCTGAGAGCCCCAGGTTGATTTAAAGGCTCTGGGGCTCCCAGCCACAGCCAGTGCCCCAGGGTCTTTAAATCTTGAGAGGCCCCGCCTCTTCTGGATGAGGCCACGCCCCTCAGGACTCCAGCAGTACCAGTAAATCCTGTAAATTACTTTCACCCCTGCCTGGTGCTTTTCCATTTAGAAGGGAGGGGTGGGGACCCAGAGAGACAAAAGATTCCCGCCTTGTGCCAAAGCTATATAAGTGGGTGGAACAGAACAAAGTAGGCGGCCATCATGAGAAATCCCCTAGCTACCACCTGAGCTAGACCAAGGGCTGTACCAGGGGAACAGATTGTGCCCAGACTAGGAAGGCATCCAGTCTGTGAAAGAAATTTATTGAAACATCTCTGAGGGTGAGATTTTATCTGTATTCAGTTTTATTACTGTACTAGGCTTAGACTTGCGTGTTTTATTTTATTTTGCTTGGTAATTCACTTTGTTCTGTCTGCTATTACTTGGAACCACTTAAATCCTACTTTCGGTATTTAATAAAATCACTTTTTACTTATTAATTAACCCAGAGTATGTATTAATTCCGGGGGAGGGGGACAAACAGCTGTGCATCTCTCTCTATCAGTGTTATAGAGGGTGAACAATTTATGATTTTACCCTGTATAAGCTTTATACAGGGTAAAATGGATTTATTTGGGGTTTGGACCCCATTGGGAGTTGGGCATCTGAGTGTTAAAGACAGGAACACTTCTTAAGCTGCTTTCAGTTAAGTCTGCAGCTTTGGAGCATGTGGTTCAGACCCTGGGTCTGGGTTGGAGCAGACTGGCATGTCTTGCTCAACAAGACAGGATGCTGGAGTCCCAATCTGGCAGGGAAAGCAGGGGCAGAAGTAGTCTTGGCACATCAGTTGACAGTTCCCAAGGGGGTTTCTGTGATCCAACCCGTCACAGGCCCCATCTCCCCCAGCCCCCTAGACCAGCACACACAACTGTGCTGCAACAGCAGGAGTCACCCCACCACCATCGCTGCAATGCGCCACCGGTTCTGGCTGCAGCTCAGGCTGCTGCATACCCCTCCCCCCGGCTCTGCCTTACCCTACCCTATCAATCCGGCTGAATTGGAGTGCTGGCCTCTCCCGATTGTCCCTGAGACCTGACAGTTTCAGGGTCCTGGCTCCTCTTCTGCCCTTTCCCTTTCTGTTGGCATGGGGAGAGGACAACCAAAACCCACCAAGTTCCATTGATAGGCCAACAGCCCCGTACACTATTCTGAGCATGCATCATGTACAAATGGCACCTTCTCATCCAGCATCTCTGCCCCTTGTGTCTGAGCCGCCCTCGTTCCAGCTCACCCGGGGGTGCGTAGTGCTTCCTGGGCAGTTCTGCTGACAAGCCCCATCCCTGAGGAGCTCCCTGCCCAGTCCCCTCGCAGCATTCCTCCACCTGCAGAAGCTGTTTTGGGACAAACCCATCCCCAGCAAACTGGTGTGTGCAGTCAACGAGCCCCAATGCTCCAGCCTTGCTCCTGCTCCAGTCCTGTTCCTAGATATGCTCCGGCCCTGCTGTTGCTCCAGCCTTGTTCCCAGCCCTACTCTTGCCTTGTACCAGCTCCACTCTGGACTCCTGATTCTAGCTCTGATCCCTGGCTCCGGTTCCTGGCCCACCCGCTGTTGCTCTGACCACTAGGCCTAACCATCCCCCATCAGACAGAACGCTTAAGCCACTGGTCTCCAGTTTTTACCATACTGCTGTAAGGGGACTGTGCAATACCCTCCTTGGAGGCATACATGGACAACTTGGTTTTGCACTCACTGTCCTAGTACCTAGGACTGGGGCCTCCAATTAACTCCTTCCATTTCTCAGACTCTTCTTTAAGATTTGCATCTCATGTCCATTGGACATCTTTGCACATAGCGCTGTCGGGTTGCTGGTTTGAGCAGATAGATTAGGCACAATTTTCCCTATATAGTTCACCATTCCCAGGAATCTTTGTGCCCCTTTCTTGTCTGTTGGGGCAAGCAAGTTGGTGATGACCTCAACCTTACTGTGATCTGCCTGTACCCCTTGCTGTGTTAACTTCTCTCCCAAGGATGTTATTTCCATTACACAGAATTTACATTTTTGTTTGTTTCGCTTTAACCCAGCAGCTTTGGTTCTTTCCAAAGCTGTTCAAAGACTCTGTCATGTTCTGCTACAGTTTTTCCCCCACATCAAAACACCCTCTATATAGACCTTAATACCCTCTATACCATCAAAAAGGTGTTGTAATTTCCAGAGAAAAGGTGCTGAACACAACACAACCAGTGGTCTGTGGAAAGAGTCTCTCCCAGAGGAGGTGTTGAATGTACACAAACATGTACCCTGTTTTTCTAAGGGCACCTGCCAGAACCCTGCTGATGGATCCAGCATAGAGAAAAAATATTTGAATCAGCCATCTCCCCCTTTTTATATATTGATTCAATTCTTTGGGTTCTGTACATAAGCGAAGAGTTACATCTTTTTTTTATGAGCATAACCACTCTCTTGGTTCTTCTGTTTACGCTATCATTTCAAAGCAATAAGCCCATCCAGCTCATCTGCTAGCCTCAGAGCAAGGGGAGCTTTCCTAGGGATGCGAGTTCTGGGTTCTGTGCTCTGTTGACAGCTTCCCTATCCTCTAGAAGATGTCCTCAAACTCAATGATTTTGGTCCCCTGCCCCTCCAAAAAGTGCACATTCTTGATGAAACCAAGGTTTGACCTGCTTTTAATCAATAACGGGTAGCTCTATTACAAATTTTACATTTTCCAATGTGTTATTTACCCATACATCTAGCTCAGGTATTTCCTTAGCGAGGATAAGCTCATTACTGTAAACCCTGAATTTTACCTGTTTGTTCTCCTATACCTGTAGCTTTTCTTTAGTGCAAATAATGCCGTTTCTGGCAATGCAATGGTTTGAGTACCAGCATCCAATTTACAAATAATAATTACCCCATTTGCTTTCAGGCTGACAGTCCAATCAGCTTCTGCTGCAACATTGTTCATTGCTCCCAAGAATTCCTGTGAGCTAGTGATGCTGTCATCACTCTCTTTGTCCATGCTGTGCATGCTCTGCTGGTGCTTGCAAACTCTGACAAAGTGATGAAATCCATTGCAGTCCTTGCATCTTTCCCCATATGCTCAGCATTGTCTTGGTTTGTGCTGGTTGCCACAGCATCTGCATACTCCAGCTTTGAGTACCATATGCCTTTCTGCTTCAGGTCTCTCTTGTAGTATTTTGGCCAGAGTGTCAGAGCACTGACCACCATTCATAATTGCTTTCTCAAAGGTTAATTCTGGGCCTTCCAGCAATTGTTCTCTCAGTTGTTTGTCTCAATTCCCAACCACAATTTGGTCTCTTATCAGGTATTCAAGCCCCCCAAACTTGCAAGACTGGCTCTTCAGCTTTCGATCAGGCACAAACTCTTGCATGATTTCACCTTCTTTTTTCACTTGTCATTTAAAAGCATATCGCTCATGCTTTGTTTTTACGTGCAGTGCTGAACTCCTGACATTTCTGTAATACACAGTTTCACAGTCAGCCTCCTCTGCCTGAAGTAACTGAAAACTGTTGAACACGTCAAGTGCTTCAGAAACAAGGCGACCCTCTGACTGGCTGCCATTCGATGTCACCCATTGCTTGCAGATACAGAGTGAGATTGTTGAAACCTTCTCCAGTTGTGAGCCACATTTCCAGCGAGTTTCAGCTCTGCGGGGGCTTTTAGCAGCCCCATTCTTCCATTCAGGGTCTTTTCTTAGTTTGTTTTACTCTTGGTACCATGTGGTGTGGTGTGATCACTCACACTCAGTGGCAGAGAGCTGCTTCATTCAGTGTCTGAGCTCTAGGTGAGCAGCATTGCACCTCTGCACAACACAATCATCAGTTCCAGCTAGCTCTTGCCAGAGCCTCTTTTGGTACGTCTACACAGCAATTAAACACCCACGGCTGGCTTGGGTCAGCCTACTCAGGCTCAGGGCTGTTAAACTGCCCCACAAGGGGGACAGGTCCCAGAGCCCCAACTCCAGCCTGAGCCTGAATGTCTATAAAGCAACCGTTAGCCCTGCAACCTAACTGAGTTGACCCAAGCCCGCCAGAGCCATTCTACAGGGGGTTTTGTTCCAGTGTAGACATATCCTTTATAAGTAGTGTGGGGAGGTGCACTGTACTTTTAAGGGCACTTGAATCTAGCAAAGCATAACAAGATCCATGCCTTGAAACAAGTCACCAGAGTTAAACAAGAAATAAGACACTTAGGGTATGTCTACACTGCAGCTGGAAGCAAGCCTCCCAGCCTAGGTAGAAAGACTTGGGCTAGCAGGGGTTGTGCTAGCATGCTACAAATAGCTGTGTGGCTTGTGACACTGGCAGAGGCTTGGGCTAGCCACCTGAGTTCTGACCCAGGGTAGAATGGATCTGAGCTCAGGTGGCTAGCCCAAGCCTCCGCAGGTGCTGCAGCTTCCACACAGCTATTTTTAGCACACCAGCACAAGTCTGTCTACCCAGGCTGGGAGGCTTGGGCCCAGCTACAGTGTAAACACAGCCAAATTCTTAACAAGGATGGTAAAATGTTCCAAAGGTGAATTACCCAAGGATGTGGTGGATTATCCATCATTTGCCATCTTTACATTAAGACTGGCTGTTTTTCTGAAAGATATGCTCTAGCTCATCCACAAGATATGGACTGGATGCAGGAATCCCTGGTTGAAGTTCTCTGCCCTGTGTTTTACGAGGGGTCTGACTAGATCAGTGATACTCAGACTGAGGCTTGGGAGCCGCAATTGTTTTTTTAATGTGTCTCCTGTGGCTCTTTGCAGCACATAAGAACTGCCACACTGGGTCAGACCAAACATCCATCTAGCCCAGTATCCTGTCTTCCGACATTGGACAGTGCCAGCTGCTTCAGAGTGAATGAACAGAACAGGTAATCATCGAGTGACCCATCCCAGCACATGATATGAAACACTGGGTGATGATCACAATGGTCCTTTTTGGCCTTAAAAGCTATGACCCTCTCACACTATCTGCCTAATCTATCTATACCAGGCTCATCACCGTGGTGTCTGAGTGCCAGTCCTTCTCCTGTCTTTGGGGAGTCTTGCCCCACAATATACAGGACATTAATAATGATCAGGTCTCTAACAGTTTCACAAAAAATACTAAATGCACAATTAATGTACAAAGGGCAAGTAGTCCAAATAAAGCCAAAAGCAGGAGCAAAGTAAACAAAGCACGTGAGCCACAATGGACCTGATTCTCCATGGACGTGCACCTCGGACCTGGCTCTACCTACCAGTTGACACCTATGCAGAGTGGGTGCAAAATGCTAGTGTGACAGGGTCCTACGCACCAGAGTGGCGCCTCCTGATGGCCATCACACGGATTATCTGTGCTAGCTAATGCACCTTCTCCTGGTGATGCTTCTGCCATCCCTTCTCCACCTGCAGACCTGCCTCAGTCCAGGAACCAGTGTCCTTTTCATGACTCAGCCCTCCAGCCATGCCACCATCCATGTTTCCCCCTTTCGCAGGGAAGGTATCTTTGTCCTAATCCTACCACTTCCCCAGTGGTGAGTGGGGGGAGTCCAGGCTCACCCACTACTCCAGGTCCCAGTCCAGGGACCCTGTGGATCAGCCTCTTGTTGCAACTCTCTAACTTCTTTCTTTTCTGCTTAAGCTCCCTGGGCCATTTCTTCATGGCCCCAGCACCTTTTTTACCCTTTCCTCAGGGCCTTGAGCCAGCTAGTCCCAGCAGCCAGCCAGGAGCTCCCTTTTGCTCCCCCTAGTTCTGCTAGCAGCTGCTCTTTTCAAAGTACTCCTATTCTCTCAACCTCTCAGGGACTCAGTCCTCACTCCCTGAGTGCCCAGCAGCCACTGACCCTGCTCTGCCTTGCAGCTCCCTTTTATGTGAGCCCGCTGGCCCCTGATTGGCTGCTCTGTGCTGCCTCCCTCTGATTGGCTGCTTCCTGTGAAGCCTCCCTGGGCAGCTTGGAGGACTCACCTACACTGCTCCTCTCAGGGCCAGCGTGTGGCAGGCCCATGAGGCCTCCATTAACCCTTTCCTCTCCAGTGTGGGGTGAACACCACATCACAGCTAGCAAATCAGACATCTCCCCTCACTAGCAGTACAGTAGTGTTTTACATGCATTGTGGCTGGGTGTAGCTGGTGACACAAGGTGCTGGGCTGGGCAGGATCAGGTGCTGAATGGATGCACTGGAAGGGTGGACAGCCACATAGGATTTGTCACATTTTCTGCCATTTCATTTTTGCCCATTTTTTTAAAAATCACCAGTGACAAGGATTCCACAGCCTCACTAGGAAACCTGTGCCAGAGCCTAACTAGCCTTGGAATTAGAATTTTTTTCCTAATATTTAACCTAAATGCCCCTTGCTGCAAAGTAAGCTATTACTTCTTGTCCTACCCTTGGTGGTCATGGAGAACATCTGATCCTCATCCTCTTTTTAACAGCACTTAATATACCTGAAGACTGAGCAGGAGTCAGGTTTAGACGCTCAGGACTCCAGGGTGGCGCTCAGAAGTTGTGCCCGTTCCTTCTGGTGTAGGAGCTCCCCCCAGGAGCCAGGCACCCATAACTCCAGTGTTGCTGGAATGACTATTTAGGTTTTCTTTGACATCACTTGTCACCTGCAACTATTGTTCTGGGGCCAGTGCTCTGTAACTTGCAAGGGTGAAATTCACCTCCATGCAGGAGTTAGCACAAGGCCGAGGCACCAGTTAAGTCCCACTTCAGTCTTCAAACCAGGGATTCAGTGAGTGGTGAGTGATGCATGGCCATTGTGTCAGCCTTAGGAGGGGTAGATTGCACCCTAAATGCAGTTCAGTTAATACTGATGGGTAGATAGGTGGGTCCCTCAGTGCTGCTTTAGGGGATGTGGATGCCCAGTTCCCATTGATTCATTTCTAATGGGAATGGGGATCCAAATTGCTCAGACGGCTTTGCAAATCCTACCCAAAAGCTTTCAGTTATAAAGAACCAGTCCATAGGTCTGATCCATCCACCAGTGGAGCCAGTCTTGTCCATTTTCCAGTGAAATGTGGTCTAGATTAAATTACTATAAGGTGGGTGCACATGTGGTTGAAAAACCATACTCAGAGAGTAATTCACTGTCAAACTGGGAGGATGTATCTAGCCGGGTCAGTCCTTGGTCTGGTACTATGCAATATTTTCATTAATGACTTGGATAATGAAGTGGAGAGTATGCTGATGTAAGCAAAGTCAGGATGAGCTCTACCCTGACATCTGGTGGTGAATTATGGCGAGTGTGGAAAAGAACTCCAGGGGCTGATCTTGTTTGCATAGGCACACCCACTCACCTGGCATGAAACAACAGCAACTGAAAGTGGTTACTTTGGCTGGTGTGGGATCCCCAGTTTCTCTATTATTGGGGCAGGAAGAATAAAGTTTGTTACCCTGATTCTGTGAATCAAGGCCAGTGGAACTGTTGTATGACAGAAGGACTGAGTGAGTCCTTCACCATTACCTAAGTAGCACTTGCTTGACAAGGGGCATGGGTTACAAACCCCAGTGAATTGAGAGAGGATGGGGAAAGGTGTTTGTACTGGATGGTATGGTCCCCCTCTGAGGGGTTGAAACACTAATTGCACCACCTCCTCTCTCCACTGTTGAATGTCAGAGCTAACTTTGATTCCATTAGGAGTCTAAGTACTCCTGTTCTTTTTATTAGGAGTCTAGTTACAGGCTGCTGAGCTGACTTCACTTTGGGCCAATGGTGCACCAGCACTGGGGCTCCCCTACTATACTATGAGCTGAAATTGCTAAGAGCTGAAATCACAAAAGAGCTAAAGTTATTAAGAGCTGAGATCACTGAGTGCTGTGTTAACTGGTGGGGGGAGCCTGAAGCTATATTGCTCAGCAGCTGGCGGAGCAATTTTGTGGGGACGACTGGAGGAGCAGTGAGCGGCGCGGAGCCTTGCGCGGCCGGTTGGAGTGGCCCCAGGAACGGCGAGCGGAGCTGTTTGCGGGGACGGCTGGAATGGCTCACAGGTCGGTGAGCGGAGCTGAGCGGAGTGGAGTGGAGCGGAGCAGCTTGTAGAGCGGAGCAGTTCGTGGGATGGCAGGAAAGTGGACTGGCTCGTGGTGAAGGCTGCGGCGGAACCCCACGGAGAAACAGACGGCTGGCCAGCCTCGGATCACGTAAGGTGCCCCTCAACACCCTGCGTGCCCCCGCCCTTTTACTCTGGGGCTGCACTGAACAGGGACAGAGACTTTGGGGGTTGTTGGACTTTTGGGACTTTGGGTGGTTGCTGGACCCAAGAGACTTTGGGGGTGTTGGACTTTGGGGACTCTGGGTGATTTTTGGGTTGCTGGATTCAAGAGCCAAAGGGAAAGGACACAGCCCAATTTGCTGGGGTGGGTTTTGCTCATGGTTTGTGTTATGAATCCTGTTTGTGGTGTTTTTCCAATTTTTATGCTGATGTCGTTTACCTCATGTTATTAAACATTTTCTGCTACACTCAGACTCCGTGCTTGCGAGAGGGGAAGTATTGCCTCTTAGAGGTACCCAGGGGGGTGGTATGTAATTGTCCCAGGTCACTGGGTGGGGGCTCAAGCCGGTTTTGCATTGCGTTATTGAAACGGAACCCCTAGATACAGAACCCGGCCCTTGTTGCTGCCAACTTAGATGGGCAGAAGGGTTACACTTACAAAATCTGCAGATGACACCAAGCTGCTAGGGGTTGCAAGCGCATGTTGGAGGACAGGATTAAAATTCAAAACAAACTTGACAAATGGGACAATTGGTCTGAAATCAACAAGATGAAATTTAGTAAAGAGCAAAATACTATGTTTAGGAAGGAAAACATCAAATGCACAGCTACAAAATGGGAAATAACTGGGTAGGTGGTAGCACTGCTGAAGAAGATCTGGGGGTTATAGTGGATCACAAATTGAATATGAGTCAACAATGTGATGCAGCTGCAAAAAAGGTCAATATCATTCAGGGGTGTATTAACAGGTGCGTTGTTTATAAGACTTGGGAGATAACTGTCCTGCTTGACTCGGGACTGATGAAACCTCAGCTGGCGTACTGTGTCCTGTTCTGGGTGCCATACTTTAAACAAATTGGAGAGAGTCCAGAGGAGAGCAACAAAAAATGATAAAAGGTTTAGAAAACCTGATCTATGAGGAAAGGTTAAAAAAACTGGGCAGGTTTAGTCTTGAGAAAAGAAGACAGGGGTGGGAAGGGGCTGATAATCTTCAAATCTGTTAAAGGCTGTTATAAAGAGGGTTGTGATCAGTTGTTTTCCATGTACACCAAGGATAGGACAAGAAGTAGTGGGCTTAATCTGCAGCAAGGGAGAACAGGTTATACAAACCCATCAGGGATGGTCTAGGTTTACTTGGCCCTGCCTCGATGCAGGGAGATGGACATCACCAGATGACCTCTCGAGGTCCCTGTGGCGGGTTGGATCACAGAAACCCCCTTGGGAGCTGCCAACTGATGTACCAAGACTACTTCTGCCCCTGCTCTTCCTGACAGCTTGGGACTCCAGCTCCCTATCTTGTTGAGCCAGACACGCCAGTCTGCTCCAACACAGACCCAGGGTCTGAATTACTTGCCCCACAGCTGCAGGCTTAACCTGAAAGCAGCTAACAGAAATGTTTTTGTTTTTAACACTTAGATGCTCAACTTCCAATGGGGTTTAAACCCAAATAAATCCGTTTTACCCTGTATAAAGCTTATACAGGGTAAACTCATGAATTGTTGACCCTCTATAACACTGATAGAGAGGTATGCACAGCTGTTTGCCCCCACCCCAGGTATTAATACATACTCTGGGTTAATTAATAAGTAAAAAGTGATTTTATTAAATACAGAAAGTAGGATTAGTCTGGTTCCAGCAATGACTTACACCCCTTGCAATTACTGTCCTTTGTTCCAGTTTCTTTCAGGTATCTTTTTGGAGGTGGAGAGGCTCTCTCTTTAGCCAGCTGAAGACAAAATGGAGGGGTCTCCCATGGGCTTAAATAGACTTTCTCTTGTGGGTGGAGACCCCTCCTCTCTCCTATGCAAAGTCCAGCTACAAAATGGAGTTTTGGAGTCACCTGGGCAAGTCACATGTCCATGCATGACTGAGTTCCTTACCAGCCAAGCCACATTCCTGGGAAACCCAGATGTGGATTGGTGTCTCCAAGTTTATTGTTGGCTTAAGTGTTTCTTGATTGGGCACTTACTGAGAATAGTCTTTTCTCAGGAAACTGACCAACTGCTTCACTACAGCCTACTTAGAATCAAACAAGTATGCAGCCAATATTCATAACTTCGAATACAAAAATGATACATGCCTACAAATAGGATTAATAGATTCAGTAGATCATAACCTTTACAGAGATATGTTACATGGCATATGTAGCATACAACACATTCTAGATATGTTATATATATACACATACATAAGCATATTTCCATAAAGCCTTATGGGGGGTACTGACCGTCACAGTCCCTTCCAGCCTGACAGTTCTATGAGTCTATGAAAAATGACCCTCAGGCTGGGACTTCTCCATTCTCCTTGGGAGAGACTGGCTAATGGGAACAGATACATAGCTCCCCCTTCAGACAGACCTGACTCTCCTGGAGTCCAGTGGAGTTTCCATTGGAATCATTTGTGTGTCTCTAAGGTGGAGACACAGGGAGTGAGAGGTAGAACAAAACTCTCAGGGCCAGATTGTCTAATGTGCCTGGCGTATCAAGTGCACGTCGGGTGCTGAGCTCCTTTGGACACCTGGGAGTCAGCCTGTGTGGGAAGCGGAGAGAAGGAGCAAGAACTAAGCAGTGGGGCAGAGGGAGCCAGGCTGAGGGAGCAAAAAGGAGGCAAGGGATACAGCTGAGAGGGAGACAAACAGGAGGACCTAGGTAAAAGGGGGACGAAAAGCAAACCAGATGAAAGGCCTTGGTCAGGTAATGGTGCAATAGTTCACATGTAGATGAGAAATATTTTTCCTGTTCTCTTTATACCAAATTCATTCAGAACATTCCTGGTCTTCACCAGCTGATACTCACACTTGTCATTTCTTCAACGATGGAACAATGACACCTACAGGCCAGCTGGAGGAGGAATTCACCCGAGGCAGCATCCAGCCAAGAGCAGCCCTGCAACAATTTCAGCCCTGAGCCACAGTAGCAGTGTTATAGAATGGGACTGTCCTGCTTTGGGGGGAAGTGCTGAGGAAGAAATGCTCGCTGTGATGAGAGAGATCTGAGGCAGATGCAGCGGGGGTCAAGTCCATCACTCTGAAAACTGCTTTGATGTTGGACACATTTCGTATTCAACAGATATAAATAATTAATTTCTGCTCTAGAAATATGTATCTCCATATCGAAAAGGAACAATATTTATTTCCACTGCAAGAAGTCACGCCTTGGGTGCTATAAATATTTAAACAAAATCATGCAAAAAAATAAGCTGGTAATTTAGCATGTCTTTAAAATATATGTTGCACATAAGCTAGCAAATATTTAATTAAGTATATTGCTGCATTGTATGCGACTCCTGCTCAGCCATTTATGGTCCCCTCCATATAGTAAAAGTTTAGTTTAGAAATGGACTTGTGCTAGCAAGTCCAGCTCCAGATTTGTATAGCTGCTTCTCTGCTCCTGAGAGTACAGGCCACCCATAGACCCAGAACAATCACTAAAGTTCAGATCAGCCCTTGCCCTTATACCTCATTGCTTACATCCCAGGTGCAGCTCACCCCCGTGCTGAGGGCCAGCACATGGTCTATGCCCCACTTACACCCTGTTTCACCCGTCATGCACCAGGATTCCCTGAGGTAGCTCCCACACAGCCTGGCCCACTACAGCAGCTGCACATGAGTGTGCGGGACGAGAGGAGGTGCTTGTCTCAATCATAAGCCTATGTCAGGAGAGCAAGAATTTCAGAAACCTTGGTGTAGTTAGGAGCTGTAGCCGTTAGCTGGGATGTGAACAGTGCTGGAACCATTCTGCAGGCCAGTGGGGACTGTCTATCAGGCTTTCCTTGGTTGGAGTATCATTTGACAATGTCTTTAATAAGCAGGGTTTAGATTTGGGGCAAGTCAACACAGATGTTCCAGAAAAGCTGCACTCCAGCCACAGCCTTACTGATTCCCAGCATCAGTTGTTTGCTGTTGCCTGTTTCCTACAAATGACTGTTAGACCAGAACATTCCTCTTGGATTTGTTGCACCTGGAGCTTTGGGGCCTTTTCCGGAGGAGGGGATACTGGCAGATCCACCTTTGCATCAGATATGAGGTATGCATTTGGAAGTGTTAAGTACAGCGGGAATTAAATCAGAGAGCTCAAACAGCCCTGTGCTTGTCACAAGACTGGGATTCATTTTTGTACCATTTTTGTTTGTTTGTATGTTTCTCTCCTTGTTCTAGTTTTTGGCCTTGGCTACACTTGCGAGTTACAGCGCAATAAAGCAGCCCCGAGTGCCCTAGCTCACTCCCCATCCACACTGGCAAGGCACGTAGAGCGCTCTGACTCTGCAGCTACAGCGCTGCTGGTACTCCACCTGGGCGAGTGGAATAACGTTTGCTGCGCCCATGCCGCCGCGCCAGTGTGAACGAGGTGTTGCGTTACTGCGCTGTGATCAGCCTCCAGAAACGTCCCATAATCCCCTTAAGTCAAGTGGCCACTCTTGTCATTGTTGTGAAACACTGCTCTACAGCCAAAACGCTTCTGAAATAAATGTAGTCAAACTTTACTAATTCTGGGTCACTGA
>NW_020696519.1:0-55561 GCF_002925995.2 Terrapene triunguis | reverse complement strand
GCCGGGGCCAGGGCCAGGCCGGCGCGCTCGGGGGGAACCACCAGGGCCGGGGCCGGAGCCGAGCCGGGTCGGGCCAGAGCCGCTGGGGCCGGAGCCGCTGGGGGTGCTTGGCCGGCGCCGCTGGGGCTGGGGCCGAGCCGGGCCCGAGCCGGAACCGCCAGGGCCGGGAGCGGGCCGGCATGCTCGGCCGGAGCCACTGGGGCCGGGGCTGAGCCGGGCCGGAATCGCCAGGGCCGGGAGCTGGCCGGAGCCGCTGGGGCCGAGAGTGGGCTGGCGCCCCGGGGCCCGAGCCGAGCCGGGGCCACTGGGGCCAGAGGGAGCCGCTCGGCCAGGGCCGGACTGGGTCGCACCACTAGGCACCTCTCCGGAGCCCTCCTTCTCGCGTCCCCACCTCCCCGCCCCAGCTTACCTGCTGCTGCCGGCCTGCCCCTGCTTGTTTTCAGACTTCCCGTGAACATGTGATTCGCGGGAAGCAGGGGAGGGGGAGGAGCAGGGGGGCAGAGCGTTCGGGCGGGGAGGAGGGGGAAGTGAGCTAGGGGAGGGGTGGACAGCTGCGGGGCCCTTTTAGGCACCGCTTTTGAAAAATGTGATGAGGGGAAGCATCTGCTTCCCCTGCACCCCATTAGCTACGCTAGTGCTCCTGACTCTAGTTTTTGTTTCCAACTTTTGGTGGCTGAGCATACAAGATGTCTGTGGGTTATGCTAAGTCCATACACAAGAAGGCTGTGGGTCATGTCAAGAACAGGCCTCTCGTTACAAGTGGAGCTTGTTTTAGGCTGCAGATCCCTGAGCTGTCACTTTCACCTCTCAGAATCTTGAGACCTGTTGGAGGTCAGGGGAGACTCTAGGATGCAGGGGCTGCAACTGCAGGACAACCAAACCATGGACAAGCTGTAGGGTTACAATGAAACCCAAACCCAGGGGCTTCCTCCTGGATGTCCCCCCACCCCCACCAAAGTCCCCACCTCTCTCTTCCCAAGGATGCACATGGCTCCTCCAGTGGTTTACTGAATACCCCACATAAGCTGAAGAATAGTGACAAGCGGCGAAGGAGAGCAGGTGACGTGGGGCATGTGTTAAACAGAGATTATATCAGGAAAGTAACTAGCAATGGCCCATGGGCGGCAGGTATCATATGCTGGGGAAGGCTGTGCCTTCCCAAACAGCCAGGCATGGCCCTGCCCACCCTCCGTCCAAGGCCCCCTCCTGCCTCCTGCTCTGGCCCACTCTTCCCAGTTCTCCTGTGCACTGGCCCTGGTTCTGGCTGGGGCTGGGGAGCGCGCGCCATCTGCCCGGCACTACAGGGCTGGATCCGCACTGCCTGCCCACCTGGCGCTCCGGAGCTGGGGGGAGAGGGGGCCTTTGGGGGGCGACACTTTTCAATGGGCGGCACTCTGGCTTTTTTTGGTTGGTTGGTTGTTTTGCTTCGGCAGCGGCACTCCGGCTTTTTTTTTTTTTGCTTGGGGCAGCAAAAAACCTGGAGCCAGCCCTGCCCCTGTGGCTTGGAAGGAGCTCAGCTGGCAGCCTGCTGCGTCTCCCCGCACTGCAGGAACACACTGCTAGGTATCCAGTTAACACTGGTGACCGGACACTAAAAATCTGGTCACCACGGGAACCCGTGTCAGCCATATGTGTAGTTTGAGCATTACTCCCCACCCCAGCTCCCCCGATTTCTCCGAAGCTCTGCTTAGCTGTCAGGGAGGGAAGAGGTTCCCTCTGTCCCTCTCCTCTGCTGAGGCTGGCAGGCAGCTCCAGGACGCTGCCTCCTGGGTCCTAGTGCCCATCATCATCATCTTCTATGTGTACTGGGTCCTGTTTCTGGACAACTGGTGAGTGCCTGAGGGGAAGGGAGGCAGGGCAAGGGGATGCGGGAGGAAGGGGCAATACCAGAGTGGTAGGGTGGGAAGCTTGCACAGAACCTGGACACACTCTATCCAGCTCCAGCCAGAACTATTGCCCCTCCTATGTATAAGGAATGAATTCCCACACATCTGTAGGAAAAACAAAACAAAACATCCCATTCTGGATACCAGTATTTTAACTTTTACAGTACCTTCCATCGAGGGGCTTCAGATTCATAATGCACTGTGTTCAATACTGTATTGAACTGTACTAAATATAAAAGAAATCCATTTTTTTTTCTTTTACTGGGACAGGGATCGGCAACCTTTGGCACGCAGCCCGCCAGAGTAAGCACCCTGGCAGGCCGGGCCGGTTTGTTTACCTGCCACGTCTGCAGGTTCAGCCGATCGTGACTCCCACTGGCCGAGATTCGCCACCTCAGGTCAATGGGGGCTGCAGGAAGCCGCGCGGGCCGAGGGATGTGCTAGCCACTGCTTCCCGCTGCCCCCATTGGCCTGGAGCGGCGAACCGCAGCCAGTGGGAGCCGTGATCGGCTGAACCTGCGGACGTGACAGGTAAACAAACCAGCCCGGCCCACCAGGGTGCTTACCCTGGCGGGCCACGTTCCAAAGGCTGCCGATCCCTGTACTGGGATGTATTTTTCTGTACTGGGATGCACAGGCAACCAAGTTCTTTCCTCATGCTCATCCTAGTTCCAAACGCCAATGCATCTTTCTACTTTTAACGGATTGCAAAGGCACTGGAGGAAGCTCAACACGCAGTGTTGTAGGTTTCTCTTTCCCCTCTCCCTCAAGGATTTAAAATCCTCTTCTTAGCAGGCTATGATAGAAAGACTGGCTGAATAGGCTAAAGGCAGGTTCTGTCCATTTGCTAGTTCTCTAGCAGTTCAATCCATCATAAAAGTACCTCACATTTGACCTCTGTTGAATTTCATTCCAAAAACTTAAAGCTAAATAAACCTGAAGTTAGTCCTCATTTTTCTGCCCCAACTCAAATTAACTTCTTTCCCAAGTGGAAAATATTGGGTAAGCATGGAATGTGATTTGAGAAGGGAATGAGAACACAGGCCAATTCCTGCTGACAGTTACACCTGTGTAGCCTTATTGACTTCAGGGAGAACAGATTTTTGCACAAGAATAGATTTTGGTCCCTTCTGCTTTTCATACCTGGTATAAGCAGAATCTCATTCACTTTCCTCCCCTAAACTCTGAGCACTTTAAGGAAAAAAATAAGCAAGGTCTGCTTGATTAACACATGCAAATGAAACAGGAACACCAGCTTTAAACAAACACCAGACTTGATGTAACAAGGGTGTCACTATAGCAGCCTTGGTTGGACTGTTCTTTTGAAAGATCCTTAATGGTTCTTTTAGGATGCTGCTTTTCAGTGAAGTCTTTTTGTTCAGGAGGGTAGAGAACACAACAGGGAATAGCTCTGTTTTGTCAACTCCTAGGGTACGTCTATACTTACCTCCGGGTCCGGCGGTAAGCAATCGATCTTCTGGGATCGATTTATCGCGTCTTGTCTAGACGCGATAAATCAATCCCGGAAGTGCGCGCCGTCGACGCCGGTACTCCTTCTCCGCGAGAGGAGTATGCGGAGTCGACGGGGGAGCCTGCCTGCCACGTGTGGACCCGCGGTAAGTTTGAACTAAGATAGTTCGACTTCAGCTACGTGAATAACGTAGCTGAAGTTGCGTATCTTAGTTCAAAGTGGGGGGTTAGTGTGGACCAGCTTCTAGTCATTCAAAAGCTGAAAGCCTTTAGATTAAGTTTGTTTAATGTTTGTACAGTGATTTTGAAGAGCTAACATAGTACAGAAGTGCTAAATATTATGACTGGACAACCATCTAAAGATCTGTGTCCCTTCTAGCTGCTACCTTTTTCTTACAGAAAGCTTAAAACAAACAAATTGAAAGGTGGATAAGGAACTGGTTAAAGGGGAAACTACAACGGGTCGTACTGAAAGGTGAATTGTCAGGCTGGAGGGAGGTTACTAGTGGAGTTCCTCAGGGATCGGTTTTGGGACCAATCTTATTTAATCTTGTTATTACTGACCTTGGCACAAAAAGTGGGAATGTGCTAATAAAGTTTGCAGATGACACAAAGCTGGGAGGTATTGCCAATACCAAGAAGGACCGGGATATCATACAGGAAGATCTGGATGACCTTGTAAACTGGAGTAATAGTAATAGGATGAAATTTAATTGTGAAAAGTGCAAGGTCATGCATTTAGGGAACAAGAACTATTGTTATAAGCTGGGGAGGCATCAGTTGGAAGTAACAGAGGAAGTAACAGAAGGACCCCGGAGTATTGGTTGATCATAGGATGACTATGAGCCACCAATGGGATATGGCCGTGAAAAAAGCTAATGCGGTCTTGGGATGCATCAGGCGAGGTATTTCCAGTAGAGATAAGGAGGTGTTAGTACCGTTATACAAGGTACTGGTGAGACCTCATCTGGAATACTGTGTGCAGTTCTGGTCTCCCATGTTTAAGAAGGATGAATTCAAACTGGAACAGGTACAGAGAAGGGCTACTAGGATGATCCGAGGAATGGAAAACCTGTCATATGAAAGGAGACTCAAAGAGCTTGGCTTGTTTAGCCTAACCAAAAGAAGGCTGAGGGGAGATATGATTGCGCTCTATAAATATATCAGAGGAATAAATACCAGGGAGGGAGACGAATTATTTAAGCTCAGTACCAACGTGGACACAAGAACAAATGGATATAAACTGGCCATCAGGAAGTTTAGACTTGAAATTAGACGAAGGTTTCTAACCATCAGAGTGAAGTTCTGGAACAGCCTTCCAAAGGGAGTAGTGGGGGCAAAAGACATATCTGGCTTCAAGACTAAGCTTGATAAATTTATGGAGGGGATGGTATAATGGGATAGTCTAATTTTGGCAATTAATTCATCTTTGACTACTAGCGGTAAATATGCCCAATGGCTTGTGATGGGATGTTAGATGAGGTGGGATCTGAGTTACTACAGAGAATTCTTTCCTGGGTGTCTGGCTGGTGAGTCTTGCCCACATGCTCAGGGTTTAGCTGATCGCCATATTTGGGGTTGGGAAGGAATTTTCCTCCAGGGCAGATTGGCAGAAGCCCTGGGGGGTTTTCACCTTTCTCTGCAGCATGGGGCACGGGTCACTTGCCGGAAGATTCTCTGCACCTTGAAGTCTTTAAACCATGATTTGAGGACTTCAGTGGCTCAGACACAGGTTTGATACAGGAGTGGGTGGGTGAGATTCTGTGGCCTGTATTGTGGAGGAGGTCAGACAAGATGATCATAATGGTCCCTTCTGACCTTAAAGTCTATGATTCTATGAAACCGTAGGGGGCTGGTGCACACAGAACTCATGCTCAAAAAACCTCATGTCAGAGCCGCTGATCACACATTCTAGAATAGATCATACTTAGTCCTACCATGAGTGCAGGGGACTGGACTAGATGACCTCTCGAGATCCCTTCCAATCCTATGATTCTATTCTATGATTCTAACTGTGGAAAAGCTTGGTGACAGAATGACCTGATATGGTGAATCACTGGAGATTAACTACACAAACTGGGTATCATCCCACAAATAATATTTGGGTTCAATGTGAAAACAGTAATTCATTGTCCTCAGCCAGTGCAACACTGGGAGGCAGCTTTCAGAGCAAGACATCCTAAAATATAATGAACCCAATGTAATTTCCCCCCTACTACTTCCTCTGCTTCAGTGGATTTTACACCTGAGTGGTTTTCTTTTACATAATAAAAGCCGACTGCCTCCCAGACTGCAGGCAGAGTGAGATAGGGTATGTGGTGTAGCGTCCATAGCTTGGGGGAAACACCTGCAGGGCTTGGCTTTGCACTGTGCCATGAGGAGAGCTGAGGGTAGAAGCACAAGGTTGAAAGAGGTGAGCAGAAAGGGGAATGTTGCAGTGTTCACCCTCATAGGGGTGAGCACTCCACTACCTAGGAGGAAGGAGGCCTAAGAGAAGGACAGCGTAGCATCCCTCGGGCTACCTCTTACTCAGAAGTATCTGTTTGAAGGATTGAGTGTCGTGAGAGTAGATAATAAACTTGTTAATTTTATATAAATAAATAATATGTAAATATGTATGTAGAGAAATGTTTGATGACTTCATCATTGTTTTTGCAATATGTAATTCATACTTAGGTCCTTCCCTCCCATTAGCCTTCGGCCCCTCATAACCTTAATCCGGCCTTGACGACGTCACTTTGCTAACTGTACCTTCCCTTTAAATGATCAGTGTCTTTAGCCACCAGGCAACACCAGAGGTTTGCAGAAATGATTAAAAGCTCAGGACTGGCAGATCAAGGACCGTGTGGGTGAAACAGAGAAAATTAATCAAATGCTTAATGAGAGAGGACGTGACTAATGCCCCACAATAACAAAGAGAGCCGAGAGCTGGGAGGAGGAAGAGCTGAAGATACTGGGTTTCTAATAATAATCAGATCCTCCTCAGACATGAACCTAGATATTGACTTGGGGCCTTGTGAAAGGGATGCTGAAGCCTTCTGGGAAAGATTGAGAAATGATATGGAGGAACAATCCACCATGTTCCATGTGGAATCTCTGTACTGCTCTCACTCAGACTTTGACACTCAGAAGTGTGTTTGCATCCCAGAAGCTAGAGGTCACTCAGTCCAGTTCCTGGCCACTGCAGGATTGCTCCCTGTGGTACGTTGCCTTGTGTCTTGTCCACTCTAGTTTCAACAGACCAAAGCAACTGGGCTTTTGCAACTTCCCTTAGGAGATAATTCCACAGTCTGACGGGTGTCCCACTCAGGACATTCCCCCTGCTGCTCCATGTCACCAGCCCCCTGCCTGTCACATCTCCTCTTTGGACTTTCCCTCTGTGTTCAATGGCCGCAGCCCTTTGCAAGACACCTTAATGCAGTGGTCCCCAAACAGTGGGGCGTACCACAACCACGGCCCCAGCTCCCAACTGTGGCTCTCAGGGGAGCGCAAACAGGGTAAGAGGGGAAGGGGCATGACCGAAAAAGTTTGAGGACCACTGCCTTAATGGGAGAAAACACTTCTGTCTGACTGCGACCATGCATGGTGGTTAACTTAGGCTCCAGAAAGTCCTTGCCCTTCAGCTCTACTCCAAAGATGCTGAGGGATTCTCATCTCTTTGGGACCGACTGCGTGAAGCTACCCAGACAACAGTAATCTTCTTAAAAACAGGAGATATTTAAACATAGTGAGCGAACGGCAATAAAACCAAAGAAACAGTCCACAAAACATAACTCATCCAAACACTCTGAAAAGCCAACCAAGGTAACTCAGCTTCTCTTGGCTTGCTGCAAAGAAAAGAAGACCTTACATCGCTAGAAATAAGTTCCCTCTGATCAGCTTCTGACAAAGCGTTCCCCATAGCTCACATAGCTGCTTACCAAGGCCCAAGTGCTCGAGTTCACTATCATTCACTGACAAAAAACGTCATCAGCACAGAGTTAAGGATGCCCAGTGACAGCTCGTGCCCTTCCAGAACGTGGAGTCCAGCAAATCTCTCAGCTCTGAAAACCAAGACATATGAAGTAAAGGCAAATAGCCACACAGCCATCACTTTGCCCCCTTGGAGATGGCAGTAGCTGCTGGGAGTTACTTGCCTGCACTCCAGCTGAATTCACTGTGTTAGGGGTAGCTGTACTGACTGGGACAGGAGCTACTTGGAGCAGCATAGGAGAGCTGGGCTTGTGACCTGGGAGGCCCTGTCCCTTTGGGGGCAGAGGCTGACGACCCTCTTCCTGACACACACATGCCTGTGGTGTGGTCAAAAGGGACACTTGCATGTGTACAGTGAGAGATCTCAGGTGGTGCAGAGTTCTGTAGGATGTGTCAGTAGCAGGGCGTAGGGATTGCCAGCAGAGAGGTGAGCTCTAACCAGGCTCCATAGATTTAGTGATGGCTAAGTGAAAGTGTTAGATGGCAGCCTGTGCACAAGGGTGATGGGGTTATAGTACGTTTAAATGCATGAGATAAGATTGATGTGTCTCTCTCCTCTGTCCCATCAACCCCCCAACATATAGACCCCCACCAATATTTCCAGCTCACCCTCCCCTTGTCCCTCCTGTCACATTCTGGCGTGAGGGTTGTGTCATCCCATGCCCAGTAACCCCAAGTGCTTCAAAGGCTCTGCTGGTGCAGCCATCTGCCTGGGTTGCTCACAGTCAACAACAAGCATGTGCTCTGCCTGTCCGCGGTGCAGCCCTGATCCAATACTCTGACATCAGCAGCTTGCCTTTTGCAGTAACGCCGTCGCTTCCTGGTTTCCACCAGCTTTGGTGACAAGTGGCCCAGTGACCCCAACACCACCCAGTCCTGAATTTTCCCAAAAATGAGTGCTCTGCAATGTCCAGCACTTTCCTGGAACAATCAGAGGAATTATAAGGTCTGTTTGCTCCTCTAAAGAGAAAAACGCACCGCGTATCACTTTAATCGGAGTTAACATTCACCTCCTTTCAAACACAGAACTGGGCTGGTTTAGATTAAAAGTAAAACAAGTCTATTAACAAAAGGAGAGAGGCTTTTAAGTGATACCACGTAGAAGGAATACAGTTAGAAAGGGTTACACACAAACAAAAGTAAAACCATGCTTTCTAGTGACTAACCCTTACCAAAACCACAGGCTTGCTTCCAGGTAAGAGTCTCACCACACCTCCTTCCCGCAAGATGGCTGCCCACCACCTCGGTCAGGAACTCCCACAAAATCCAAAGCACTCAGTTCCTTTGTCTTCTTAGGTGAACGATCCCTTCGGGTTCTTTGCCTCCTGTATTATGGTCCAGGGAGCCTTTGAAGGACTTATGAAGGTTCCCCCCAAAGTAACGTTAATTCAAGTTGTGAGGAAGGCAACATGGAGTCTGGTGGTGAAGGAGGGTCTGTGCTGGCTTCTTCCCCTGCTATAAGGCACACTGATCTGTTCCTGCCCCCTCTCTGCAAATAAAAGGCCACTTGCCATGTGATTGCCAGTTAACTGAGGACATGTGGCTGGAGGCTTGTCCTCTGTCTGGGAGAAACCTGTTTACCACTCCCCAGACTTGTATGGCAAACACATTTTTTAGTCTCATGTTGCCCTCTGGCACTGGGATGCTCTTAGCTTACACATCTCATTAAGCTATTAGCACTTTCGGAAGCTATTAGCAGGTAAAATGTTTCTCCTTGCTGTCTGGCGCCCTCTGCTGCTGTGTACATGCACCACAGGCACCAGCTTACTACAGGGTCACACACTTCCTTGGTTACGTAGGCCAAACTGACACCCAGCTAGGTCCCCTTCTCTCTTCCTAGCCAGGTACCCCCATCCCCACTCAGCCAGGCCTCCCCAGACATGGCCCTGCCCCCGTCCCCAGCCAGCCCCACCCTACACAGGGCTGGAGTGCACCGTAACTCTGTATTTCCAGGTTTTCAGAAGGTTAAATTTAGCTGCTTTCTGCATTCTGGGGTGCACAAGGCACCACTGAGCAACCTTAACTCTGCATTAATGACATTTTGGGGCATGTCATTTTGTTGGTTTTTAATAGAATAATTTCCTAGTACCCCAGCCTCGTTCTCCCCTCTACTGCCTCTGGCTCCTTGACAATGATAACCCCAGCCACAGAATGCACTGGCTGCATGTTAGTCCCTTCACTGCCTGTGATTAATGAAGGGGGGTAACTCCCTTTTATGAACACCCAGCCAGCCAGTTAGCCATAAAGTCCCTCTTGGTAGCTGTTCTCTGCTTGCTTTACCTGTAAAGGGTTAAAAAGTCTCCTAGGTAAAGAAAAGGGAGTGGGCACTTGACCAAAAGAGCCAATGGGCAGGCTAGAACTTTTTTAAATGGGGGGGAAAGCTTCACCTTTGCCTCTCTGTTCTCTCTTGGCTGAAGAGACGGGGGCAGCTGCAATGCTGTGTAAAGTTTGGACCAGGTATGAAAAATCATCGTCCATACCTAGAAGGATTCATTGGGACAGGGAATGTTTAGATAGACACAATTAGGTTTATGTCTTTTATTTTCTGTAAGGCTTGTGAACTCCTCTGTGCTAACCCCAGATGCTTTTGTTTGCTTGTAACCTTTAAGCTGAACTCCCAATAAAGTTATTTTGGGTGCTTAATTTTTGGAATTGCTCTTTTAAAATCTAGCAAATGTTTAAGTTCCAGATGTATTTTCTTTATTTTTGTTTTTAATAAAATTTACCCTTTTGAAGAACCTGATTGGTTTTGTGTCCTAAAAGGTCTGTGCATATGTTTTTCAATTAGCTGGTGGCAACAGCTGGGTTTTGTTTGTTTTCTTTCTTGGTTTCCCCGAGGGAGAGTGGAAAAGTTGAGGGGCCTCAGGAAAAACTTCCCAAGTGAATTTTTCCAGGATTTGCAAAAGGCAGTTTTTCACTTGGGTGGTGGCAGCGTTTACCAAGCCAAGGTCAGAGAAAAGCTCTATCCGTGGGGGTTTAATACAAGCCTGGAGTGGCAAGTATTAATTTTTAAAATCCTTGTGGGCCCCCACTTTCTGCACGCAAAGTGGCAGAGTGGGGAATCAGACTTGACATGGTGGCAGAGTGGTGGGATCATTTTGAACCAGAAGCACAGACCTCAGGATTTTAAAAGGACACAATTCTCCTTTTTGCAGCCTGCAAAGCTGGGGAGTCCAACAAGCGGTTTATTTTTTTTTTCTTTTCTTTTCTATCTTCGTGGCAACAAAATAGTTAGGCTAGAGTAGGGCAGCCTGTGCATGAGGTTGAGGTCAAGCACCGAAATCCTAGAGAAACCAGTCTTCCCAAAGTGTCACGCCATGGAGAAGACAGACCCAGATCAAGCCCAGACATCCAGCTCCATGACAGAAATGCAGGGAGGGGATGGGGGAATAGGGACTTCCCAGGAGGGAAGGGTCAGCCCTTCCCCGACCAAGATCCAGGTGCCAGGATGGAGGGATGCCCTTAAACCAGTCTGAGTTCTAACTGAGGCAGAAAGGAATCTCTTCCTAGAGGCAATACGCTTGGAGGAGAGGAGAGAGGAGAAGCGCTTGGTAATGGCGCGCTTGGAATCAGAGGAGAGGAGAGAGGGGAAGTGCTTGGAAATGAAGCGCTTGGAGTTGGAAGCAGAGGCAAAGCGCTTAGAAGCAGAGGCGGAAATGCAGGCGAAGCGCTTGGAGGAGGAGTTAGAGCTGAAGCGCTTAGAGCTGCAAAGGGCTAAGTTGGGTCCACCAGGTAACCCTAACAGTCCTCCTCCAGGTACCGTTCCCCATTCCAAGAAATTCCCCATACATACAAGATAGATGATGATACTGAGACCTTCTTAGAAAATTTTGAAAGGGCCTGCCTTGGGTACAACACCAGTATATGGTGGAGCTGAGGCCACAACTCAGTGGACCCTTAGCAGAGGTGGCAGCTGAAATGCCTAAAGAACACATGAACGAGTATGAACTTTTTAAACAAAAGGCCAGAATTAGAATGGGGCTAACACTGAGGATGCCCATCGGTGGTTCAGAGCCCTAAGGTGAAAACCAGACGTGGCATTTTCCCGACACGCCTAACACCTTGTAAAAAATTGGGATGCCTGGATATCAGGAGCAAGTGTTAAATCTCTGGAAGATCTGTCTCTCCTAATACAAATGGAGCAGTTCTTGAGGGTGCTCCTGAGGAAATAGAAAGGTACACCCTAGATGGGAAGCCCAAAACTATAATCGAGGCGGGGAAAATCGGAACCAAATGGGTGGAGGTGGCAGAGAAGAAGAAAGCTAGTAGCAGTTGGTGCGGATACCAGAAGGGGCAACCTGAGATGACACCCCACCATCGGGGTCAGCCCAAAGCCCTACCTCACAAGAAGGATCCCTCCACACAGCCAGGGAGACTCCAGACGCCCTCTTGTCCCACCACCCCACTCTCCAACCACCCACCTCGCCCCAGCCCACAGTCAGCTGGGCGATGCTTTAAATGTAATGAGCTGGGGCACGTGAAGGCCAACTGCCCCAAGAGCACCAGTTGACTGCAACTCATCACCCCAGAGTCTCACCGAGAGCCTTCAGGCCCAGATGCCTCACAAATACCCCCAGAGTGAAGGGAAACTATGAGTATGGGCGGGAGGAAGATTACTGCATGGAGAGACACTGGAGCACAGGTGTCAGCTATCCACCCATCCCTGGTGCACCCCAAATTCATCAACCCAGAGGCCCAGCTGATGGTGCAACCTTTTAAGACCAACTCTTTTAACTTGCCTACAGCCAGGTTGCCTGTCAAGTACAAGGGCTGGTTAGAAATATGGACTTTTGCAGTCTATGACGATTATCCCATTCCCATGCTGCTGGGAGAAGACTTAGCCAACCATGTGAGGCTAACAAAAAGGGTGGGGATGGTCACCTGCAGCCAGGCTAAACAGGCCTCCACACCTAACTCCATTCCTGAGCCTCGTACAGGAACCCAGCCAGAGGTGGTGAACCAGACCCCAGACCAGAGTCGAAGGCAGCAGTTGTAGATCCAGTTCCTGGGACCCAGCCAGAACCAGTCCAAGGATTGGAACTGGCAGAGCAGTCAGCACCAGAGCCCGTGCTTGCAACCCCACCAGAGTCAGGGGAGCCAGCACCAAAGGGCACCACAGAGCCTACACCTGCCACAGCAGCTAAGCTGGCACAAGAGGCTGAACCGGAGCCTGAAATACCACCTAGTGCACCAGCGGAGAGCGGTTCACAGTCGACAGAAACAACCTGCATTGCTTCCAGTGGGACCAAGCCCAAGTCCACAACCCAACGAGGAACTAATGTCTCCAGCATCAAGGGAGCAGTTCCAGGCAGAGCAGGAAACAGATGAGAGACTCAAGGGAGCTTGGATGGTGGCACAGAGCGACCCACAGCCTCTCAGCTCTTCTAACAGGTCCAGGTTTGTTATAGAAGGAGGACTCTTATACAAGGAGACCCTTTCTGGTTGGCACAAGGAGGACTGGCATCCTCAGAGACAGTTGGTAGTTCCAACTAAGTATAGGAAAAAGCTTTTGAGCTTAGCCCACGATCATCCTAGTGGACATGCTGAAGTGAACAGGACCAAGGACTGTTTGGGGAAGTCATTCCACTGGGAGGGGATGGGCAAGATGTTTCTACCTATGTCCGGTCTTGTGAGATGTGCCAGAGGGTGGAAAAACCCTAAGACCAGATCAAGGCCCCTCTCCAGCCACTCCCCATCATTGAGGTTCCATTTCAGCATGTAGCTGTGGATATTCTGGGTCCTTTCCCTAAGAAGACACCCAGAGGAAAGCTGTACATACTGACTTTCATGGATTTTGCTACCCAATGGCCGGAAGCAGTAGCTCTAAGTAACACCAGGGCTAAAAGCATGAACCAGGCATTGGCAGACATTTTTGCCAGGATAGGTTGGCTCTTGGACATCCTTACAGATTCGGGAACTAACTTCCTGGCAGGGACCATGAAACGTCTTTGGGAAGCTCATGGGGTGAACCACTTGGTTGCCAGCCCTTACCACCATCAAACAAATGGCCTAGTGGAGAAGTTTAATGGGACTTTGGAGGCCATGATGCGTAAATTCATGAATGAGCACTCTGTAGCGGGGTGGTTACCTGCTCCAGCCCTGACAGGGTAGAAGCCAGCCCTGGGAGAGGGCAAGGGGCTAGGAGAAAAAGCCCAAGCTGATTGGGGAAGGAGCTACACCTGGGCCACGCCCCAATCAGGGTGGCTGGGCCTTATAAGAAGGCCAGGGTAGCCAGAAGCTGGCAGAGTCTTTCCTCTAGCTGTGGAGGCAGACTGGCCTGGCTGCAGGAGAATAAGCGGGTACCTGAGAGTGAAGCAGGGCTGGGGAAGAGCCAGAGGAGCAGGGGAACTCCAGCGTGGCGACTCCCCAGACTGCAGGGCCTGGTCCCAGGCCCATAAAGGTACCGGCTGGTAGAAGAGGCAGCAGGTCAAACCCCCTTGCCTGTGATGAGTGGCTTTTATACTGCAGTCTGCCCCAGTGAGTGGGCTAGGTGAGGACTGGCAGTAGCCCAGATTGAGGCGAGGTGGGGGTAGTGGGTGGGGGCTCCCTGGTCAAGGGAGACCCACAGAGATTCTTGGGATATTGCCAGGCAGCAGCACCTCAGAGAGAATGGGCACTGGGGTCTGGGGGGGACACGGAGCCCAGTTGTGGCGGATCACCATCCTGCAGAGGGCGCTCCGGGCTGGAAATCAAGCTAATCCCCTGAGAGACCAGCAGGAGGCGCTGCAGGGGTGAGTCCGCACGCTTACAGATTCCAATGATTGGGACCTAGTGTTGCAGCAGTTGCTCTTTGCCTACAGAGCTGTACCACATCCCAGTTTGGGATTTTCACCCTTTGAACTCATTTATGGCCACGAAGTTAAGGGGCCATTACAGTTGGTGAAGCAACAATGGGAGGAGGTTACATCTTCTCCAGGAACTAACATTTTGGACTTTGTAACCAACCTGTAAAACACCCTCAAAGACTCTCTAGCCCTTGCTCGAGAAAATCTACAGGATGCTCAACAAGAGCAAAAGGCCTGGTATGATAAACGTGCCAGAGAGCGTTCCTTCAAAGTAGGTGACCAAGTCATGGTCCTGAAAGCGCTCCAGGCCAATAAGATGGAAGCATCATGGGAGGGGCCATTTATGGTCCAAGAGCACCTGGGAGCTGTTAATTACCTCATAGCATTCCCAGACCCTACCCTAAAACCTAAAGCATACCATATTAATTCTCTAAAGCTCTTTTATTCCCAAGAAACCAAGGTTCTCCAGTTTACAGCCCAGGAGAAAGATGACTCTGAGTGGCCTGAAGGAGTTTACTATGAAGGAAAAAGCAACGGTGGTGTGGAAGAGGTGAGCCTTTCCATGACCCTTGGGCGTAAGCAGCGACAGCAAATCCAGGAGCTGTGCACCAGCTTCGCGCCAACATTTTCAGCCACCCCAGGATGGACAGAACGGGTGTACCACTCCATTGACACACGTGATGCTTGCCCAATTAGAGCCCAACCCTACCAGATGGCTCCTCAAGCCAAAACTGCAATAGAAGGGGAGATCAAGGAGATGTTACAGATGGGTGTAATTTGCCCCTCTGAAAGTGCATGGGCCTCTCCAGTGGTTCTGGTTCCCAAACGAGATGGGGAAATCTGCTTTTGTGAGGACTACCATAAGCTAAATGCTTTAACTCACCCAGAAAACTATCCAATGCCATGCACAGATGAGCTATTGGAGAAACTGGGACGTGCTCAGTTCATCTCCACCTTAGACCTAAGGCATACTGGCAAGTGCTGCTAGATGACCCAGCCAAGAAAAGGTCAGCCTTCGTAACCCATGTGGGGTTGTATGAATTTAATGTACTCCTTTTTGGACTGCAAAATGCACCTGCCACCTTCCAGAGACTGGTAGATAACCTTCTGGCTGGATTTCGGGAATTTGCAGTTGCCTACCTTGACGATGTGGCTATATTCTCAGATTCAGGGGCAGAACACCTGGAACACCTCCAAGCTGTCTTCCAGCTCATAAGGGAGGCAGAGTTGACCGTTAAGGCCAAAAAGTGTCAAATAGGCCTAAACAGGGTAACGTACCTTGGACACCAGGTGGGTCAAGGTACTATCAACCCCCTACAGGCTAAGGTAAAAGCTATCCAAAATTGGTCTGTCCCTAAGTCAAAGAAGCAGGTCCAATTCTTCTTGGGCTTGGCCGGGTATTACAGACGATTTGTACCAAACTACAGCCAAATTGCCACCCCACTGACAGACCTAGCCAGGAAAAAAAAACAAATGCAGTTCAGTGGACTGAGAAGTGTCAGAAAGCCTTTAACCAGCTTAAGGCAGCCCTTACATCTGACCCTGTACTAAGGGCCCCGGACTTCGACCAACCATTCGTCATAACCACCAATGCGTCCAAGCGTGGTGTAGGAGCAGGTTTAATGCAGGAAGGACCAGATCAATAATTCCATCCTGTCGTGTTTCTCAGCAAAATACTTTCTGAGAGGGAAAACCACTGGTCAGTCTCAGAAAAAGAATGTTACGACATTGTGTATGCTCTGGAGAAGCTACGCCCATACATTTGGGGACGGCGGTTCCACCTGCAGACTGACCGTGCTGCACTAAAGTGGCTTCACTTAGTCAAAGAAACTAACAAAAAACTTCTTTGGTGGAGTTTAGCTCTTCAAGACTTTGATTTTGAAATACAACACATTTCAGAAGCCTCTAACTAAGTGGCTGATGCACTATCCCGGGAAGGTTTCCCAGAATCAGCTGGATAAAAATGTCCCTGTAGTCCTTGAAATGTAAAAAGTACCATTTAGTTCTTCATGTAATTATTAGTGAAATTAGAGGTTCATGTATCTTATTAACTCTGTTTCCTAACCCTCCAGGAAGAAATCCCAGCTGGTGTGGACCCGACCTGAACCAGGCTGGTCAGCACTGTCTGAGATTTGGGAGACATGTGATAAATAAATGGGGGTAGCTCCCTTTTACGAACACCCAGTTAGCTATAAAGTCCCTCTTGGTAGCTGTTCTCTGCTTGCTTTACCTGTAAAGGGTTAAAAAGTCCCCTAGATAAAGAAAAGGGAGTGGGCACTTGACCAAAAGAGCCAATGGGCAGGCTAGAACTCTTTAAAATGGGGAAAAAATCTTTACCTTTGCCTCTGTGTTGTTCTTTCTTGGCTGAAGAGACGGGGGCAGCTGCAATGCTGTGTAAAGTTTGGACCAGGTATGAAAAATCATCATCCATACCTAGAAGGATTCATTGGGACAGGGAATGTTTAGATAGACACAATTAGGTTTATTTCTTTTATTTTCTGCAAGGCTTGTGGACTCCTCTGTGCTAACCCCAGATGCTTTTGTTTGCTTGTAACCTTTAAGCTGAACCCCCAAGAAAGTTATTTTGGGTGCTTAATTTTTGGGATTGCTCTTTTAAAATCTAGCAAAAGCCTAAGTTCCAGATGTATTTATTTTCTTTTTGTTTTAATAAAATTTACCTTTTTTAAGAACCTAATTGGTTTTGTGTCCTAAAAGGTCTGTGCATATGTTTTTCAATTAGCTGGTGGCAAAAAGCTGGGTTTCCCTTTTGTTTGTTTTCTTTCTCAGCTTCCCCAAGGGAGGGGTGGAAAAGTCTAGGGGCCTCAGGGAAAACTTCCCAAGTGAGTTTTTCCAGGATTTGCAAGAGGCAGTTTTTCACTTGGGTGGTGGCAGCGTTTACCAAGCCAAGGTCAGAGAAAAGCTGTAACCTTGGGGATTTAATACAAACCTGGAGTAGCACATATAAATTTTTAAAATCCTTGCAGGCCCCCACCTTCTGCACTCGAAGAGCTAGAGTGGGGAAACAGCCTTGACACTGCCCCTGGAACATCTGTTTGTCTCCTGTTTCTCTGCCTGGTTCTCCCTCCTCGGCCCTCAGCCCCAGGAGAGGCAGGCGCCAGCATGGAACACACATGGTGCGGAGAGGCTGCAGGAACATTGCAGGCACTGGCATGGAGTCAGTGGGGAGATCTATTGAAGGGGAGACACACCAGGGGCATGAGAGGAAGGATGGCCCAGGTGTCCGGACCTGGGTCTTGAGAGACCTGGGTTCAATTCCCTGCTGTGTGACTTCCTGTGTGACCTTGGGCAAGTCCCTTAGTCTCTCCTTTCCCTAGTGGGATAATAGCACTGCCCTGCCTGATGGGGGATTAACCCATTACACACCATGCAGAGCTCAGATATTACAGTGAGGGGGACCAGATAAGTACCTATCCTTCATTGATAGGGGAGGAGGGGAGGGATAGCTCAGTGGTTTGAGCATTGGCCTGCTAAACCTAGGGTTGTGAGTTCAATCCTTGATGGTGCCATTTAGGGATCTGGGGTAAAAATATGTCTGGGGATTGGTCCTGCTTTGAGCAGGGGGCTTGGACTAGATGACCTCCTGAGGCCCCTTCCAACCCTGATATTCTATGATTGATGGGCAGTTCAGAAGAGAGAGCTGTAGCCCCCCCAACCTCTCTCATTGCACAGTTCTGACCCCCTCATGCTGAATGTTTCCATCTTAATTGATCAGAGACCAAACACAGATTTGCCTCTTTGAAAATCCCTCATCAATTTTCCCTTGCCATGAAATTACTGACAGACTCCTGGTCTCTGTCACACATGCTCCCTGAATTAATTTCACCCCATCACTGCTAGTTACAAAACAACTCCTTGTTTCCCTAGGGTTCTGCAGCTGCTGCTGTTCTTCCTCATCTGAAATAATTATTCTCTTTGTGACAGGCTAACTTAGGGTACAGCTGCATTGCAATGAAACACTCGCCACTGGCTCACATCAGCTGCCTTGGGCTTGCAGGGGCTGTAAAATTGCAGTGTAAACGTTCAGGCGCAGGCAGGATCCCGGGGTCTGGGACCCTCCCCCTTGTGGGCCTGGGGGCTTAGGTTCCAGCCCAAGCCAAAACTTCTGCACCACAATTTTACAGCCAGATAGCCGGAGCCCTGTGAGCCAAGTCAGCTGACTCAGGCCAGCCACGGGTGTTTAATTGCAGTGTAGACATATCCATGTACACATCAAGGGACTCTGACACCATGAGGACAGCAGAGCTGTAATGTCACTTTAGCTGACCTCACAGATTTCCAGTCTTGGCTTTTATATGGAGAGCACAAATTTTCAGCAAGACGCCATATTTGTATTAAGATCAGATGCAGAATGCCTCTCTACCCAGAACCTGTGAGTTACAGCCTGTGAGTTTGCTGTAAGTTTCTGCTTCTTGGATAAATACATAAAACCAAGAGAAAAACAATATCAATGTTTTCTTGACAATTTAATGCCAATTAAAGCACCGGCAGCAGCAGAACATGCCCATATTCACACCATGTCAGCGACAGCAGGGCTGGTCTGTTATTTGTTTCAGGGTTCTGCAGTTGAAGCTAGCTATTAAGTCAGGCTTTAGAGCTGGGTTTATAGTTGGCTGGCCTGGGTCAGGTGGGCTGGGTTCAACTCTCACCTGTGTTGCGGGCCAGAAACTCAGCTCATCATCTGTAGAAGGGGGACAATAATCCTTCCGTTGGCCTGGTCTGCACTTCAAACAGACACCACCATAGCTGTGTCAGTTGGGGGGGAGGTTTTACCAACAGAGCTATGCCGGTGTAAGCCCTGCTGGAGACACACTTATACCAGCATAAAAGTGCATTTGTTTATGCTTATGTCTCTTGGTGAAGTGGGGTAAACTATACCTGTCAAAGTACTTTTATGCCAGTATCAGCTGTAGCTACACTAGAAAGGTTTACGCATATAGTGTCACAGGGTATTTGGCCTTTTAAATGAACCAGGTCCAGCTGCCCTGGGCCAGAGTATGTGCTCCCAGTTTGGCCAGTTAAGCGAGTGAGGCAGCCCCTGTGGATATAAAGGATCAAGGAGAAACAGAAGGGCAGGGGAGGTCTCTGAAAGCAGCTGATTTGCCAAGCTGGTAGGCCAGGGCTGGAGGGAACAGTGGGAGTTGACCATGCACTTCCAAGCCAGAGATTGAATGCTAGGGAACAGCAGATGTCTCCATGCTGGAGAGATGGAGCCATAGGGCCCCAGAGGGCTGAGGGCCAAGGGAATGGAGGCAGGGCCCACCTGCTGGTCTGTCTGAAGTGAGCAGTTAACCGAGATGCAGGGCAGTCATTTCATGTATAACTATACTGGTTGACCTGGCCTTTGTCTGTTTAGACTGTCCGTTCTTTGGGGCAGAGACTGTGTCTCTGTAGGTCTGCGCAGCACCCAGCAGAAGGGGGCCTGATCCCGCTGAGATCTCTAGTGGCTACGGTCAAACAAATGACAGCAATAAGCTGCTGTCTCTTGGGAAGCCCAGTGGTGGCCTGTCCACTTGGTGCGTCGCACTCTGGCAGTGTTTCATAACACAACATTGCAATGCAAAGTCACCACACTGTGTTCTCTGGGGGGCAGGCCAACAGATGCTACAGGCTGCTGCAGGGAACCTGGGAGTCCATCAGCCAGAGCACAAGGCTGGCCTGTTCCCAGCAGGTGGCTTGGCAGTCTCTTGGCAGGGTGCTGCGTGGAGTTCAGCACAGCAGCCACAGGTGTATTTCAGACAGAGGAGAGGCATGCGTTTCCCGCCCATTAAACCATGCGTTGTTCTAAGTGTAAGTTCTAACCAACATTTACTTAATTTGCTGAGAGTCATTTAACCAGTGACATGGATAGTAATGACATTGTTCCTGATACATTTAATATGCATGGGGGATGCATGCACCAACTGGCAGAACTTGTCCAATTAGGGAACAGGAGACGCGTCTTCTTGTAACCAGAACTGACACTGATTGATCACCGTGAGTGACATTCATCTCCCTCCTGGCATGCTAATGAGCTGAAATGAGCTCTTCAGACAGGCTGTGCACTATGGAGCCATACCAGACCCTGGATGTGAAGCTGGGCTGGAACATTAGGGGACTGAATCCCTATGATGGGGAAGATTTTTAACCACCGCATCTCTGCTTTTTCTGCATTGAGATGCTTACAGGGCAAATCCATTTGGCTCCTAGCAACTGAGGGGTTTTGAAGGGGTCCTGGGTCACTGATGGAGCTGTGGGGGCTTCAGCCCAGAGGCTTTGTGTCATGGCTGCTTGCCTGGATGAAGAGGGCTGGATCATATGCTCTCGATTGTGAGCTGGTCACTGAGCAACTTGAAGTGCTCTGAGGAGTGTCACAAAGTTTAAAGTCAGAAGGGGCCACCAGATCCTCTAGTCTGACCTCCTGCATGTCACAGGCCGTGGAGCAGCTGGCATGCAGCCTCTATGCCTTGCATTCTGTTACATCTGACAGCACCCGGTCCCAGCTGCTTTTCAGTCCACGTCTAACAGCTGCACGGTGATGTCTCAAAGTATCTGGTATTCCATCCAAACTGTCCCCAACCATGTGCTGCAGACGAGTGGCAAAGGTACAGGCAAATAATATCTCCCTCACCTTGTCTCTCATCTTTGGAGACTCCTTTTCCCTTAGGAGGTGCTGCTTTACTCTCTGACCACCTGTGCTCTGTGTAGAGCAACTGCATAGAATTACAAGCTACTGCCTGAGCATGTTTTCCATTCCCTAACTTCTACCTCCTCACTTATGCAAGGTCTCCCCTGCAACCTGATTATCTTGTCAATAAGGTTGCATCACGCTCCATATATTGTCATTCTGCAATCCCATCAGAACTGAATGGAGGAACATGCTTTGTACAAAGGCAGGGTCATATCTTAGGTCAGAGTCAATTTCTTATGAGGCAAACAATGATTTCTATCTCAAACCAAGTGCTTGGACTAGGAAATCCTGAGGTGTCTTTTCTGGCTTTTGTGTTGCGCTTGAGGCATCAGTAGGGTGACCAGATGACCCGATTTTATAGGGACAGTCCCAATATTGGGGCCTTTTTCTTATACAGGAGCCTATTACCCCCCACCTCCTGTCCCAATTTTTCACACTTGCTATCTGGTCACTCTAGGCATCAGGTAAAATTCAGTGGCATCTTTTTCCTAGTAATAGGACCTTAAAACGCTTCTTAGTTTTGGCAGGCTCAGATTAACTTTTCCCTCCAAGTAGTCCCTGAGGCTCAGTCCTGGGCAGACTCCCCCAATTACAGTTTCCAGGATCTCTGCCTCAGTGTACCTATTTGGTGTGCTCACTGCACAGAAGAAGGCAAGCACATGTGGTATGGCTTTCAACCAGGCGGCAACATTATTAGTCAAATTAGAGCCAACGTTCCTGTTGGTTGCCAGTGACTGTACTGGGCTGTCCCCCCATTGAGCCTTTGCCAATTCTTGGCGCTCCCACCACAGGGGGAGCCAATCATCACCCTAGGAGGGTCTCTGGGTACCTCCACTCAACCACTAGCAGCCCTGTCCCTTTCAGGGGTTGACGTGAGAGAGGACCTCACCCCCTTACCCACAACACCATCCAGCACATTGGCAGGGCAATCTCCCCCAGGTAGTGCCTCGACCCTTGGTTCACATTTGCCCCCAAGGGGTTAGACATGATGCCCCCATCTCATAAGGAGATGCCCTTGGGATGCCCACTATGTTACCTTTTTGGATCTGGAGCCTAAATCAGCAAGTTCCTGCACTGGGTACCTGACAAAACATGCAACAAGTCTCATGTAGGTCCAAACTGTGACTCAGCCCTCCACTTACCCAAAACACAACCCTTGGGTTTCACTGCAAGGAAGGTGGAAAAACCCAACCAGCCTTGGCCAATACTTCCCAGCCCCAAGTGGCAACTAGCCCACAGAAACCTAGGCCAGGGAGAGAGGGTGGCTGACTGCTGGACACCAGCAAACAGGAAGTGGCTTTGACCATATGGCTCTTATCTTGGTTCCAGATCTCAAGCCAAATCCGGTAAGATCTTATGGCTCAAATCATGTGCCAAATCCCACAAGACCTCAAGCCTACCCCAAAAGCCCTGTGGGGGCTGGAAATCTCATTGGCCCCAGCCCGTCCTGTTCTTTTTGCCTTCTCCCATCATGATACACCAAAACACAGCCCTCTGCTCAGTGTAATCTAGTTGGTTGTTGAGTTGTAGGTGCAAGCCTAACTGGAGAAGCAAATTCTTTTGCTAATTACATTCTGAATTTTGCTCCCCCAAAGTGCTGGTGCATACCATACACACTCTGGGGGTAACTCTCAGGTGAGTGAGACCCTTATGTCAGGATAAGAGCCCTGGTTTGATCCCCAGACCCAGGCAAAAAAACGATGCCACAATACAGCAACTTTAAGAAAAGCTGGGATTTGGGGGGACCTGAATCTCAGGAACCCTTTGATCAAGTGACCCCAAATTTGGTTCATTGACCAAACCCTCTGCCCCCAGGAAGCACACCAAATTTCAAGGCAATCCACCTAACCGTGCAGATTTTAGAGCACTTAGAAGTATCAAGCTTTAAACAGAGAGCTGGTCCTGCACTATAATAAGGAAGAAATGTAAAAAGACCCTTCTCTCTGTGGCTAGGTATGGGGTGGAGGTGAACAGACCAGCACTCTTCAGAGTATGAATGATGGGGAGGGCTGAACCAATCCCTCAAAGGGGTGCAGTGTACGGGTGGGTTTGGGGCTGTCTGTACTGGCCCCTCTGCCCCTTCCAAGCCCCATGACTGGAGCAGCTGAGAAGGCAGAACCGCTTTAGCAGTAAGTTTGATTTTATTTCTTCATTTAAATTCCTTAAAGTGCAATGACTTGCCACCAGGGTCATCAGCCACCCTCACTGAGAGACATAGCAGGGTGAGGAGCACGCAAGCAGAGAGAGCACTGCAAAACAGGCAGCTCCCTGAGTGCCTTGACTGCTCCTTGGCTCCTAAGATTCACTGGGGCAGGGTCCACGCAGCCGGTGTATGCCGGAAGACTCAGCACTTCCCCATAGGCACTAAAGCTCCCCTCCATAACCTAATTATGAACCAGCCCCAGGCCCCAGCCCCAGGCCAAGAAAGGAACTGAACCCAGTGCAGGCCCCACTAGGGCCTGGTTTGGGGAGGTATCTGAATCCAGCCCAGTGTTCCACAGTCAGACTATGCAGCATGGCATTTGTTCCAGCAGCACATGTCCCCAGCACTCCAGCCTCCCCACTGCTACAGCCCCAACCAGATGTCCCGATTTTATCGGGACTGTCCCGATATTTACTTGTTTGTCCCGCATATGTCCCGATATTTTGCACTCCGGCGCACAGGCTCATGCCCCCGCCCCCGCTCCCAACTCAGCCCCGGCCCCGCCCCATTGGATCCCTCCCCAAATCCCCGCCCTGGCCCCGCCTCTTCTCCAAGCACGCTGCATTTCTTCTCCTCCCCCTTCCCTCCCAGGCTTGCGCGAATCAGCTGTATGGCGGCGCAAGCGCTGGGAGGGAGGGGGGAGAAGCAGGATGCGGCAGCCTGCTCAGGGGAGGTGGAGGCGAGCTGGTGCGGTGGGGGGCGGGGCGGGGAGCTGCCGATGGGTGCTCAGCCCCCACCAATTTTTTCTATGCTCCGGCTCTTTTTTTTTTTTTTCCTCCGCCGCTGGCTCTAGTTTTTTTTTTTCTCCCCTGGCGACCCTCCCCCCGCCCCCCCCATGTCCCAATATTTCATGTCTCTCATCTGGTCACCCTAGCCCCAGTGCATGATGTGTGGGTTTCCCTGAACAGCTGCCTGGAAAAGAGCTTCGTAACAGGTGCACCAACTGTTCCACTACCAGCATATGTGCTTTCTAGAACCAACCATGCTTTGGAGTGATGCTCTTTTAGCTGGTGGGGGCACACCCTGCCCACCCCCCAGCGTAATTTAAAACAGACTCAGGGCTGCCAAGTCCTGACACTTTCTTCTGCTTTGCATTCACTAGCTGTGATATGTTCACATTTTCTCCTGCTGCAAACTGTACAAATTTGCAATAGGCAAACTGAGGTCCAGGATCTGTAAGAAAAATCTCTGGAATTCTATACTAGGCACACTAGGCTTTGCTGCATTCAGTGATGGAGGCTGCTGTTCTTGTGTATAAGGAATCTGTTTGCCAATAATCAGAATAGACTTAACAGTCACAGGGTATGTTTGATCTCCCATTCTACATAAAGCCATGCCCAGCGTGCTCCATGATTGGTCAGGTATCTTGTGCATCTCTTTGTTGAGATACTGGAGGGAATGGTTTGATGGGATAACGTGATTTTAGTCAATTAGGCAATAACGTGCCATCGCTGGTAAAATGTGGGTCTGGCTAGAGAATCTTGCCTGTATGCTCGGGGTTCTACTGATCGCCATATTTGGGGTCGGGAAGGAATTTTCCTCCAGGGTAAATTGGCAGAGGCCCTGGAGGTTTTTTGCCTTCCTCCGCAGCATAGGGCAGGGGTCTCAAGCTGGAGGATTCTCTGCGACTTGAAGTCTTTAAATCACGATCTGGAGACTTCAACAGCTGAGATAAGGGAAATTGGGTGGGCCAGCTTTTGTGGCCTGCATCATGCGGGAGGTCAGACTAGATGACCATAATGGTCCCTTCTGACCTTAAAGTCTATGAGTCTATGAGTCTATACTGCATGAATGTATGTTTGGCCACTACAGGACATCTTGGGCCTTGCATAGACAAGCTTCAGCACCAGCATGGCTCGAATGTACAGGGGTTATACCATTTCAGGATGCATATCTCTCACTGTCATGCATAGACAACCGGTGCCTGCTGACGGGGGGCACAACCCCAGAACAACTCGAGTCACCCCCCCCCCCTTGCAGTCCTCCCCTCCTGGAAAGCAGCAGCCCCTCTGTGCCCTCTGTGCAGCTCTCAGCTGTTCCTCTGCTCCTGCCTCTCGCTGTCTGGTGCTCGCTGGCTCAGCTGCCCCACAGGGTGGGGGCCTGGCCACACCATGTGACTCAGCAATCTGGGGGGCATGTGATCCCTGTCTGCCCCCACACACGCATCACCTCTGCTATCATGCAAACTTTTCTGGACCTTGAATAATTTTTGTAGCCACTTTCCTGAACCTTCTCCAACTTTTCAGCATCTTTTTTGGTGTGGACACCAGAACAGGGCACAGCATTCCAGCCAGTCTCATCAATGCTGTATACAGAGTAGGGTGATCAGACAGCAAGTGTGAAAAATCGGGATGGGAGTAGGGGGTAATATGAGCCTATACAAGAAAAAGCCCCAAATATCGGGACTGTCCCTATAAAATTGGGACATCTGCTCACCCTAATACAGAGGTAAGTATTACCTCTCGACCCCTCCCTACCTCTGCTCATATTGCTCTGCTCATACTGTTGCCCCTTGGCCTGAGCAGTTAGCCGGTATTTGAGGTCTTTATTGGGGCTTGCTTCCATGAGGAGGAGAAACTGATTATGAGTCAGGTATGTTTTCTGGAGCAATTCTGTTTATTTTCAAAGAATGCCCACATCAGGGGTCTCAAACTCAATTTACCTTAGGGCCAGTGGTAGTCCTCAAATCCTCCCAGCAGGCCAATAATGTCACTGAAGATGGTTTTCAGAAAAGAAGATGTTTGTACTGTATTTTTTATTTCGAATTTCTTAGAAATAATAAAACTGTCATACAACTTTATACAATTCTTCGCCTGCCAGAGAGTTTTTAGTGTTTGCCACACTTCAGTTCTGTCAGTTGTTGATGTTTGACCTCAGTGACTGAGCAATTGAAACCTTCAGGATTGCAGCAAGGTGTGCATCAGATAGTTGTGTTCAGTACTTTGACTTGTTTATATTCATTGTGGAAAAAAGTGACGCTGCCTCCATAGCTGACTCTGCCTGGTAACTAATGATGCTGCCTCCATGGCTGACTCTGCCCTAGTGATAGTATCTCTGTCCCTCTCCCCCAGCCAATGGGAGCAAGAGAAGCCTGTCTGCGTGCATCTCTCCTCCGTGGGCTGCAGTGGGGAGGTTCTCGGGCCGCAGATGGCCCGCAGTCCAGGACTTTGAGACCCCTGGCCCACATAGTCCTGTTCTCCTGAACACAGCAGGAACAAAGTGCAGCAGGCTTCTTGCTCACAATTCCCAAGCCTGCCTTTCCAGCCAGTCCTGTCCCATAAGATCTCTGCATCTGCTCCCTCCTGGGGCTATGCTACTGACTGCTTCTCTGGCTCTTTCTCCTCTCTTTCTGGTTGTTTTCTGCCTCTGACACATATAACTCCAACCATTCACTGCCTCAGCCTCTGCATTTGCAGTCCCAAGGAAACCCTTCTTATTCTCCCTGAGTTAGTTCGTGCCCAGGCCTTCCCATGAGGTCCATACCTTATGCTGTGACTTCTATTGTTTCAGCTATTTCACACCATAGAAGAGCTTAATTCAGTGGTTCTCTATCTTTTGTATTGGTGACCCCTTTCACACAACAAGACTGAGTACGACCCCCCTCCCTCCCTTATAAATTAAAACCACATTTTTTTTATATTTAACACTATTACACATGCTGGAGGTGAAGCAGGGTTTGGGGGTGGAGGATGACAGCTCGCAACCCCCCTGTAATAACCTCCTGATCCCCTGAGGGGTCACAACCCCCAGTTTGAGAAGCCCTGGCTTAATTGCTTCTTCCATTCAGTCTGAATGAAAGGTGGCTAGCACACTCATCAGCTTTAATGAGGCCTGGGATCACCCACAGATCAAAGACACACTGGCTGGCAGCCACCAACACTCTCCACCACCACAACACATACCCTGGAACATAGGAATTGCCAGAGCGGATCAGATACACGGTCTCTGGCACTGGCCAGCACCAGCTGCTTTAGAGAAAGATGCAAGAAAGTCCGCACTAGCAGTGGTGTGATAATCTGCCCCCGCAACACACACACACACACATAGGTCTCATCCTGATCTCTTTTACTTTAAAACCAGCTTAAGCCCAGAAGCATGAAGTTCAATATCCTTTCCAAAGTGTTTGGCATTGTGTGGATATCACTGTTATCCATATAAAGATCTAATCCTTTTTTTGACTCGTGCTAAAATCTTGGTCTCAACAAAGTCCTGTGGCTATGAAGCCCACAGTTTGAATTCACATGGGGTGGGGGTTATTTCCTTTTGTCAGGCTTGAATTTGCCACCTTTTAATTTCAGTGAAGGGAATTCTTGTACAAATACAAACACCTACAGTGCATCTATAGAAGAAGCTTGTTCTTTCACCTTGTAGATTGAGTTTTGCCTATGGGTTTGACATGAAATGATTATTTTGTGCTTGTTTATTTAGATATTTTCACATAATTGCCGGCACATCAAATAATGACTTGAATCTCCCCGAAGATTAAACAGCTGCATTCTGCAAAATACAGGCTTGGAAATTCAGCAGAGGTTGCAGTGTTTTTAATTAACATTTTATATTGCAAGGGAATGTTTGAGAAATAGATTATGTCTGGAAGCATATCAGTGCTGTGTGAGATGGCATCATCTGTCCTTCCATTAAGACAGCTAAGGGAACATTCCTCACACCCTAGGTGAAGCCCTGATAATCTCCCTGCCTGTCCATTCTCTGCTGGGCACTAGACAACAGGACTGAGTGTAAAACCTGAGTCTGGCCCATTCTGGAGCACTAGTGCAGGAGGACCTGCAACTCTCTATTCTCCTTTTCTTTGTCCCCAGCCAGTGCCTCAAGGTTATGTCCTGAGACCAGTGTTGTGTAATATATTTATTAAGGATGTCGAAAAGGGTGAACAGAGAAGTGGCAATATTTGCAGATGACCCAACATTGTTTAGGTTAATCCCAACTTGAAAAGACTGTGAAGGCAGACAGACAAGCTTAGACAGCAAGGCTATTGCCCAATACAAATGCAAGTGTAACCCGCAAGGAGCTTACCTACGTCCCTGGGTCTCTGTGTGCTGGTAGCTTAGCACAAGGTGCTGCCCCTGGGAGGAAGGGGGCCAAGGGCAGATTCAAAGTCTGCTGGGCAGCCCAGAGGGAGAGAGGAGAGACGCTGTTCAGAGCGACAGGGTCCTCTTGGCATGGGGAGGATTGCAGGGCGCCCGTTCCAGGGAGGCAGGGGTGACTCTACCTTTTTTGCCACCCCAAGCACGGCAGGCAGGCTGCCTTCAGCGGCATGCCTGCGGGAGGTCCGCCATTCCCGCGGCTTCGGCATACCCGCCGCCGAATTGCTGCCGAATCCACGGGACCGGCGGACCTCCCGCAGGCAAGCCGCCGAAGGCTGCCTGACTGCCGCCCTCGCAGGGACCAGCAGGGTGCCCCCCGCGGCTTGCCGCCTCAGGCATGCGCTTGGAGTGCTGGTGCCTGGAGCTGCCGCTGCAGGGAGGGGCAGTGCCTGAGAGAAAGGACGGGGCAGAGTCAAATGATCGACAAGGGAAAGCCTGAGAAGAAGAGCTAGCCTGACCAATAGGGAGTGAGATGCCTGCCCTGGGAGCTCTGGAGAGGGGAGAAGACAGTCTGGAGGAGCTGGATCCAGCCAGGGAAAGGGCAGGGCTGGCTGTGGGGGCTGGTGAGGCCCAGGCTTGCCTGCAGGGTTCCCCTGAGAACCGACCTCTGGGGCCAGGCAGCAACATCCCTCAACCTGGACTCTCCCTCTCCAAGGCGACTCCCAGTTTGGGTTTGCAGGGTTAGCCCTGCAGCTCCCTAGGTGAGATCAGTCACCACATGGCGAGCTCTCCTCTGGCTGTGAGTGTGTCTGAACGCTGGGATGGGAGACAAAGACTAAGATTTTAGTAGAGTTTTGTAACCTGCACCCTGAGCCCTGCACCACTTTGTGGGGAGGGAAATCCTGGCATCAGCAGCAGCCTGACTCCTGCCAACAGAGATCAGCCCCTCTGCAGTGACTGAGGAGCCCAGAGCCATCTCTGAACCTGAGGATCATTCGCCGATTTGTGAGTCACCATCCTTCAGTTAGATAGACTGTTTGGGAGACCCCCACACCTCGAACTTTGTCCTCAAGCCAAGGGTGAGGGTTTGGGGATTTTTTTACCTGCTGCCTATTAAACCTATGGAGGGACTCACCACATGTGAGTCTCTTGTGCTGTACTGAACCCAGTCAGCCACGTCACTAACTGCTGCACGGAAGAGTCATGGTCACAAGCCATCAAGGGCCCCTACAAAGTGCACATACCAGCAGGACACTAATTTTACATTTGCTATATCAGGTCATGTGACTGGGAAAATTCACAGGTATTATCAGTGTCGGCACCTGAGAGGAGAGTTTTACCCGGTTATATTTATCTCCTGTTTAATATAATGACTGTGTTGAATATATTGTGTGTGTGAGTTATTTCTTGGGAGTCTCCAACTATCTGGCAAGTAAGTGGGGGTTACCTTGCTGTCAGAATTTTCCTCCCAAGCTGCCCTGGCGACCCATCCAGGAAGGAGCGAGGGGCGTGGAGGTACTGCCTAATAAATTAATCTGGGAAGAAAATGAGGAAGTTACACCCTGATGAGCTGGAGGCAGGATGCAGAAGAACCTAGCCCTGTCCATCAAAACCCGTAAGGAGATTGGCGCTAAAAGAGGTAACCGGGTGAATACGGATTTTCAAAAGTGCCAAAAGCAGGTTAGGTGCCCAGTTCCCCTTGGAGTCCATAGGGGGGCTGCTTAGGTACTTTTGAAAACCCCACTACATATGTGTTTGCATCTTTAGCGGCCTAAATACCTTTGAAAATTGGGACCAAAGAGCCACCCTGTGCTAGGTTACACCTGCTCTGAAGATAAACGGGACCCATCGTTTCCAGGTCAGTTCAGGCCTCTGACTTCGGCTGTTGTGTGGATATATCGGAGAGAAGCCTCATTTTCCAGGTCTGCCAATTTGACAGCTTTCACAAGCACTGCAGCCACTTCCCCCTACTCACTGGCGTGGGCCGATAGGACAGTCCCAGGGTTGCTAACAGTAGGGAAAGCTACACGCTCAAGTGTGATTTTAAGGCACTGGAGAAAATAACAGCAATAACTTTGCACTGAGAAGAGGTTTTCATTGAGCTGTACACTGTGGTCCCTAGTCTCTTTCATGAGAGGTTACAGTTAATTTATATCCTAGCAATGTGTATGCATAGTTCATTCTTTCCAATTACCTTGTATAGTGTAATGAAATGAAAACCTCTTCTCAGTGCAAAGTTATTGCTGTTATTTTCTCCAGTGCCTTAAAATCACACTTGAGCGTGTAGCTTTCCCTACTGTTAGCAACCCTGGGACTGTCCTATCGGCCCACACCAGTGGGTAGGGGGAAGTGGCTGCAGTGCTTGTGAAAGCTGTCAAATTGGCAGACCTGGAAAATGAGGCTTCTCTCCGATATATCCACACAACAGCCAAAGTCAGAGGCCTGAACTGACCTGGAAACGATGGGTCCCGTTTATCTTCAGAGCAGGTGTAACCTAGCACAGGGTGGCTCTTTGGTCCCAATTTTCAAAGGTATTTAGGCCGCTAAAGATGCAAACACATATGTAGTGGGGTTTTCAAAAGTACCTAAGCAGCCCCCCTATGGACTCCAAGGGGAACTGGGCACCTAACCTGCTTTTGGCACTTTTGAAAATCCCATTCAGCACCTGTGTGAATGTTTTGGTGCCGCCATCTGTTTGAGAATTGGGCCCCTTATCCTCAGTGGCTATTTCACATAAGAGGATAAGAGTAGAGCTGGGCAAATCATGGATTTTTTGGTTTGCTGGCAATTTTGAAAAATTGAAAGAAAAACTTGTTTCAGGTCAAACTGAAAATGACATTTGTGAAAGTTTTCTGTGAATTGAAAATCTGAAAAAATGGAATCAAAATGTTTTGGCAACATTGAAATGAAATGTTTTGACTTTCAGGCAATTTTATTCACAAATGGCCAGAGAAGGAACCTCCTCCCTCGTGTGCTTTAGCCCCCACAGTTAGGGCAGTCACTTGGGCTAGGGGAGATCCAGGTTCAGTTACCCCCTCTGCCTGATGTGGAGCATGGATTTGAAATTGCATCTCCCCCCTTACAAAAGAGTGCCTTAGCCACTGGGCTGTGCAATAGTCTGGGCTGATGGTTTCTCACTCTCTTCTTTTAGCTTTTCCAGTCTTGCTCTTGCTCCATTGTCATTCCTAATGGCAATTCCTAGTTATTCATTATGACGATGAATAATTATTGGGCCATACATTTTATATTAAGATTTTCCATGCATTATTATATGATATAAATACACATTAAAAAACAAAGTACAGCATGTCCAAGCAGAACAAATACCAAAAACACGGGCTTATGAGACAAGATCCCTATTTCATCCAATCTTCCAGCACCGACAAGTCAGCATTCAATCTCCATTCAGCTATAAGAAAGGAAAAAGCAAAATAATGTTGCTCTTGTTTACTATCACAGTAGCTAGCTCTATATAGAGCAAGGTTATTGTCATTGTCTGAAATCTTCACAATCTGGATGACAGGCAGACTGGGTTTAACCTTGTTTTTCTCTTTTTAATTCTTTTTATTGTTTTACTATTTCAATACAGCTGACACTAAGCACCGAGATACATAGACAGAACTGGGGACTGAATTGTCCCCGAAGGATCTGAGGCTATTGGACCACTTTTATATTCACAGCATATTTCACAGATGCCAATAAGTCTAGCTTCATTGTCTGTAGCTTCACATCGGGAAAACCTCCAGATATCTTAAATCTCCATCCACAATGTATTGGGGAGAGAAGCAGAGAAGCAACCACTAGCCAAGCACATCACAAAAAATACTGAACAGACTCAGCAAAGATTTATTGCTGAGAGGCTCTTTATTCCTAACCCAATAAGATTTTACAAGCAGGGCCTCTCATCAAACTGTAGATATTTACTCCTGCAATTTCCTTCCTCACCAGCTTCATCTTCCTCCCTAAATTCAGCTGGCACGCAATTAACTAGTTTTGAGTTCCAAACATTGTAAGCTTTCATCATATACACTGGACTAAGTTAGGAATTGAAAAAGAATTCTGTTACTGGTAATTTGCATATTTTATTTCACATTTATGTCTTTTGAGGGTTTCATTTTCGTATTTTATCTTTCAGCACTGATCACCCAGGAAGCCAGGAAGGTTAAAGACACATCCTTGCCCCTCACATAAAACGCGTGTGTTATTTTGAAAATCCCAAAATACCTTTTAAATTCATAATATTTGCCAAGGGGGTTTTAATGATTCGTCTTTATAGAATTTCCCATCTTCCCATGCACTAGCTCCCCAGAGTGTAGCTAGGACTCACCAGGGTGGGAGCTGTAGATTGCAGGCGCTTGCCTTTGTCTTTCCCCAATAGTTCTGAAGTATCTCCAGGGGTGGGTGTTTAAAGAGCAGTGTGCTGAAGGGGACTTCTTCAATCCTTCATCTCCCTTATCAGCTGCCCGTCATCATAAATGCCTCCAGTGTGGGTTGCGAAGACCTTCCTCAGAACCGACTGTTCATGGTCATTGGCACAAACCAAACTGTACCCAAATGCTCTAGGGCTGCAAGCCATCAGACAGGGTCTAACATCCTTTGTGTCTCCCCTCAAAAACCAGATCTCACAGCATGACAGCAATGTTAGCTGCGGCTCAGGGCGATGAGCCACCACCTCCGGCTGGAACTTTCCTACCCTTGTTGAAAAGTGCCTGGAAGCCCAATATTGTGCAGAAATCCCATGACCAAAATATTAGCCTATGCTGATTGCTAATTAACATATGCTAACATGTACAGAGGAATGCCAGAGATTTAACAAAGGCTGAGAGTGAGCAGAAGCAGCAGAATGGTGTCCCTAGCAGTCCCTGGGTCAGAGCAGGTGCGGCATGGCAGTGAGAACAGAGAGGAGTGAACAAGAGGGAAACCATCATCCGTGAACTTACTCTGCTCTTTGATGATGTGTATGGGGAACGCTACCCGCCCTGGTGAGGCTATGGAGATAGAAGGTGTCTTGGGTGAATGCTATGGATGGCCATGGAAAGAAGATGGAGAACATTACGAATATTGTTATTATTTATTACTTGATTGTAATGAGAGCCCTCATCATGGACCAGGACCCTATTGTGCTAGGCACTGTACAAATACGGATCGAAAATAGCATGACCTCCCCAACCAATCCTGGGTTGTAGATGGTGACAGTACAGTTTCCCCTCACATTTATAAAGGTGCAGCTGCTGAACATATTGCCTCCTCTAAGAGGAGTCAGCCATTGATGGGTCCTCCAGACGGGACACCTGAGACTAGAGGACACCAGAGGCCTGACTTGCAGGTACGCCCTTCCTAGGTTTGGGGTTGGGATGGATGAGGAGAGTCGGGGAATTTAAGACACCTTTGCACTCCCTGTATCCTGGTCCCAGGCATGGACCTGCCCAGCGCCTATGTAAATTAGAGTCCATCCTGTCCCAGCTAACACTCTGCTTCCTATGTCCCTGAAAAGCAGAGAACAGCCATAGCGCAGTGCATCCCAACATCACCCCACAGTCCATTCCCTACTCTGGGGGCTGGCAGCAGGGCTGAACTGAGCTAGTTTTTCCAGAAGCAATTTCATATGGGGCATTGAGTATCCCCCAGGAGATAAGGCAACCCTCATATCCATGGTATCTGCACAGAGCTGCAGGCAGAGACTAATCCATGGCAGCCTTTGAGGAGCACTCATTGTCAGTTGCTGTTCACGTAACTACAATGCATCCATGGCACCCTACTCCCAGCCCCTCAGTTTGTGTGATATTATGCAGTCAGATGCATTAACTGCTCTGATGGGGAGGGCAGGCAGGCACAGTCCATGCAAACATCTCTCACCCATCCTATTGGTAGCTTCAGATATACCTAGTTCCCAGCCTGAGTTGGAGCCAGACAGTGCATCTGCAGGAGATCTTCAATAACTGAGCCTCCTATTCTCCCCAAAAAATCCTAGTGAAATCCTACGTCCCAGACAGACCTGATCTGCTTCCCTTCCATTCATATGATGACTATCAGGCTATTATAACCACTATACCTGAAATGGGACCCTAGCTCACAATATGGAATAATGCGCAACAGTCTGTGAAAAGGATTTATTGCATTTGTAAAAGCACTTAACACAACTAGTTAATGTGCAATGAAAAATACTAGAAAACTGGGAAAAGGTAATCACAACTGAAATCCTGGGATGAAGTCTAGACATGATGTGTGAACACTTTGAGGCCTTAGAGAGAGGAGCCAATAACTGTTGGAGATGCTGCAGGAAGAAGATGCCAGGGTGTACCCCATCAGGCAGTGTCTGTATATCCTGTCTCTCTGTGGGTAGCCACTGCATTTCTGAGTGACCTCTTGGGCTTCACTCACTTCACATACTTCTGTGTGTGCGGCTATGGACTCCCTGAAGTGATCTCTTCCCTGAGAAAGGGAAAGAGAAGGAACACAGACTGAGGACCACAGTAAAATCCATCAGAACAAATTCACTGAAGTGGCCTGAGCTATCTTGTAAAGTTGGATGGTCATGAACAGTAGTGAATGGGCTGCATATGGAGAAATTAATGAATTCTGCAGGCTGGGAACCAATAACAATGTAACTAGCTCAGTATGAGCCAGTTTGTCTCCCAGCTCAAGAGCAAAGGAAATTCCCAAGACTCTGGCTACGATGGATTATATATTGCTGATTCAGCAGTCACAGAGACAAACTGGAACTTGCCATTTCTACCATCTCTCTCTAAAGATAAGACTGAATCTATTTTGAAAAAAGTACATCTACCTTGTTATCTTGTCACAAGCTGATTCCCTCATCCCTAAATGGTTCCATGCCCCCAGCACCCATCTCCTCCAATTCTCCCCTCCCATCCCCTACCCAATCCCCAAATAACTGATTCCCATGACGTGTTCTCAGCCTCCTCTTGCCATTCCCCTCTATGGTCCTTAGCCAATCAGTTCTCCCAGCACCCACCCTATGGATCACTCTAGGAATGGGACCCACACCCCATCATGCCCCAATCCTCACATAAACAGGGTAGAGACCCACAAGCCTAGTGGAAGAGACCTCCATGGTTTCTATTCCACATGGAGCTACTGATTTCTCCAAGAGGTGAGCTCTGAGTGAAGCTTTTCCCACACTCAGCACAGTGACGGGATTCACTCCAGAGTGGATTCGCTAGTGTGTAATGAAGTTTGAGCTCATCACACGTTCAGTGCAGTGATGGGGTTTCTCCCTTGTGTAAGGTATCTGGTGGACGATGGTCCCACTGCAATCCCTGGGTCTTCTTTCCTTGGGAGTTGATTTATGATTCCTCTTCTATGCAGTGTGTCTTTGCTGCCTACCTGGCCTGCACTAAATCGCACTGAAATTTTCCCAGTCAAAACTCAAGGAACTCTTTCTTGCTGCTATCACTCACTGTGGTTCCACTTCCTGCTGAGTATTCTCCTCCTCACAGTTTCTTGTGATCCCAGCACCTGCTGTAATAAAAAGAGAAACAATACATGATTCTTTCTCTGAGCTTCAGAGAAAAGAATCTCTGACTATGGAAAGGCCACAAAGGATGTAGGCTTCCTCACTGCATGCTGTAGTAGCCCATCACTCATTCCGCCCCCTCCCCAATGCACATTCCCTCCACGGGTCACAGGTCCCTTCTGAATGCCTTCTGGGTTAGGCCCTCCTGTGCATGCTCCCCAATGAATCCTGCATTGGAGAGAGCCCCCCCTCTGTCCTGTGATTAAACAGGGCTGAACTCTTTGAGAGAGTCTCTGGCTAGCAGCTAATCTGGAAGGCAGTTAGAGCTGCTGAGCCAATGAGATGTGAACTTGCACAGTTCTGTCTCATCCCAACAGTTTCATTCAAACTCAAGCTTTTCCTCTGTAGTGTAGGTTATGTCTACACTACCATTTACATTGGTATAACTTATGTCGCTCAGGGGTGTGAATAAAACACTCCCCTGAGTGACATCAGTTACACCGACAGAAGCGCTGGTGTGGACAGCGCTATGTCAGCAGGAGAGCTTCTCCCACCAACATAGTTACTGCCACTCGTTGGGGGTGGATTAGTTACGTCGATGGGAGAGCTCTCTCCCATTGGCATAGAGCAGCTACACTGGAGATCTTACAGCTGTGCCGTTGTAAGCTCGCTAGTGTAGACATAGACTAGGTCTACACTACAGACCTTACAGTGACACAGCTGTACTGCTACAACTGCGCCGCAGTAAGGTCTCCCGTAAACCACCCCCAATGAGTAGCAGTAGCTATGTTGGCAGGAGAGTGTCTCCTGCCAACATAGTGCTGTGCACACTGGCACTTTTGTTGGTGAAACTTATATCACTTAGGGGGGCATTTTTTCACACCCCTGACCAACAAAAGTACTAGTGTAGACATAGCCATAGACTAAAACAGCCGAAACCAGACACAGCTCATGGCACTAACTCCGGCTGCCAACTCACACTTCTGAGAGTTGGAGGAGAGGGATGGAGAACAATGGAGCCTGACTGACACTCGGATCCAGGGCTCACCCCAGCGTTGCTGCTTGGTTTCTTTGTCTTTGTATTAACTGAGGCAAATGGTGTGACTAACAGAGGATTTACTGTAACTAAACTGAGAAGTGAGCACACAACAGGGTTTCAATGCCAAAGGAAACAAGGACTTAACAGTCAAATAAACTGTACTCAGAGTGCCTTAGAAGCTGTTATAGGATCCACATTTCTTATTCACTTTAATGAAGCTTATTATCCCAACTCCACCCAGCAGGGCCAGGGGACCATGAAGCCCCTTCCAAGGGGCCAAACTCTGAACTCCCCACTCTTCCCTCACTCAAGCAATGCTCTAATTGAAATCTATGAGAGTTTGGAATGATTAGGGACTAAAGGATTTGACTGAAGGAGAGAAGCACTGAGCCTGTCTGGAATAGGGGATTTACAATGATACATAGAAGTCAGTACAGCCACTCTGTTCCCTCCTTCATCCCTGGGTCTTCTAGGGACACCTGCTCCCTACTAACTTCACTATTATGTTTCTGAACCAACTTGTAAATGTAAAAAAGTTGGGGGAGAATGAAACATGAGCTAAAAGCAAAGGTGCAAAGCCATCCACAATGTCACGCACGTTGCCCAGAGTCATGGTCTGTTGGAGCAGGATGCGATTAATGGCCCTGCAGACTTCTGTCAACACGAGTCCAATGGTCGACTTTCCCACTCAGAACTGGTTTGGTAGCAGTCTGGAATAGCCAGCTTCCACAGTGCAATCGCCATGTACTTCTCCAATGGGAGGGCAGCTCTCATTCTTGTGTCCTTGCGCCGCAGAGCTGGGGCGAGCTCGTCATATAGTCCCATGAATGTGGCTTTCCTCATGCGAAAGTTCTGCAGCCACTGCTCGTCATCCCAGATGTGCATCATGATGTGATCCCACCACTCAGTGCTTGTTTCCCGAGCCAAAAGCAGCGTTCCACTGTGGTCAGCACCTCTGTGAATGCCACAAGCATTCTCGTGTCATAGCTATTATGTGTGGAGAGATCAATGTCACATTCCTCTTGCCTTTGTAATTTAAAGAATAACTCCACTGCCACTTGTGATGTGTTGGTCAGAGTGAGCAGCATACTGGTCAACAGTTCGGGATCCATTCCTGCAGCCCAAAGAGGCAGAGCGCGCAGTACACAAACCATTGAAAGATGGTGCCAAATGCAGACGGAAGCACAGGGATTGCTGGGATGCAAAGCAATGCATCACGGGGCATTGGGACAGGACCCAGGATGCCCTGCGACCCTTCCCACAACTCTTAGCAGCAGAAGAGAAAGAAGTGCTCTGTGGGATAGCTGCCCAGAGTGCACCGCAAGTGTGAACACGCTATTGTGCAGGCAGCTGACAGTGTGAACACACAACAGCAGTTTCCCTTCAACACTCTCTGAGCGGCGCTGTAACTCCCGGTGCTGTAACTCTGCCAGTGTAGACATGCCCTAAGCAAACCCTAGCCCTCTATGCAGTTAGGTACATCAATTCACACTTCAATTCTGTCCTCATATGAGCCCATATTGTGATTCACACACACCCCAAGTTCATTATTTAGCATGTCATTCATAAATTAATTCCATGGCAGTCAAGCCCACATCCTTCCCAAGCACTGGACTCCTCCACCCCCTATCAATTTGCCCTTTCCCCCCCACAAGCACATTCTTACAGGTACTATTCCCCCTCTTCCATTGGGCCATGAAAATCCATAAGGTGAGAACACAGAGCATCCCTGACTTCTGTTGCCCAGATGCAGCCAGCTCCAGCAGTGGCAGGTGCACTTTCTGTCTGAGTATACTGATTCAACTGCCCCTCGCTGTCATAGGTCCCTTAAGGGGGGGAATGGCTCATCTCTGGCTTCACAAAGGTTGGGAAGAGCACAGTGAGCCACCATAATGCAGGCAGCATTGATGACAGTGGAATACAAACGGGTCTGTAGACATCTCCAGTGGGATTTTAATCTGTCAAAAGCACATTCAGCAACCAGTCTACACCTGCTGAGAATGTAATTAAACCTTCTTTTGTGAGGGCCTCTGAAATCAGGGTGTGGTTTCATAAGCCAAGGCAAAGGGGGCTGTGACAGGTTGGATCACAGAAAACCCTTTGGGACTGCCACCTGATGTGCTGCCTAGACTACCTCTGAGCCTGTTTTCCCTGTCAGCTTGGGACTTCAGTGCCCTGCCTGATTTGAGCCAGACACACTTCCTTGCTACAAACACAGACCCAGGTCTGAACCATGTCCCCCAAAAGCTGCAGGCTTAACTGAAAACAGCTTAAGAAGTGTTCCTGTGTCCAGCACTCAGATACCCAGCTCCCAATGGGGTCCAAACCCCAAATAAATCCGTTTTACCCTGTATAAAGCTTATACAGAGTAAACTCATAAATTGTTTGCCCTTTATAACACTGATAGAGAGATAAGCACAGCTGTTCCCCCCCCCCCAGGTATTAATACATACTCCGGGTTAATTAATAAGTAAAAAGTGATTTTATTAAATACAAAAAGTAGGATTTAAGTGGTTCCAAGTAATAACAGACAGAACAAAGTAAATTGCCAAGCAAAATAAAATAAAACACGCAAGTCTAAGCCTAATACAGTAAGAAAACTGAATACAGATAAAAACTCACCCTCAGAGATGTTTCAATAAGTTTTTAGCACAGACTGGATGCCTTCCTAGTCTGGGCACAATCTTTCCCCCTGATGCAGCCCTTGTTCCAGCTCAGGTGGTAGCTAGGGGATTTTTCATGACTGCAGCCTGGCTTGTTCTGTTCCACCCCCTTATATATCTTTTGCACAGGCGGGAATTCTTTGTCCCTCTCTAGGTTCCCACCCCTCTTTCTAAATGGAAAAGCACCATGTTAAAGATGGATTCCAGTTCAGGTGACATGATCACATGTCACTGTAAGACTTCATTACCCACTTGCCAGCACACAGGTGTACAGGAAGACTTACAAGTAAACAGAGCCATCTACAGTCAATTGTCCTGGTTAATGGGAGCCATGGAGATTCCAAACCATCATTAATGGCCCACACTTTGCATATTTACAATAGGACCTCAGAGTTATATTTCATATTTCTAGTTTCAGATACAAGAATGATACATACATACAAATAGGATGACCACACTCAGTAGATTATAAGCTTTATAATGATACCTTACAAGAGACCTTTTCCATGAAGCATATTCCAGATACTCATTCACACTCATTAGCATATTTTCATAAAATCATATAGCGCAATGTCACAGGGGGTACGTGAAGTCCCCCAGAATAACTGTGGGGACAGTCAGAGCCATCCCTTGGGTATGGCCAATTGAGATGACCGCTCTAGGCCCCATGTTTTGGGGGCTCCCGCACTTCAATGGGCGTGTGTTGTGCAGGGGCCGGTAGGCCAGCCCAGAGGGGGTGGGGTTACGGGTGCCTGGAGGGCCAGGCCAGCCTGGGGGCTGGGGTTAGGAGTTTGGGGGGCCAAGCCAGGCTGGCCCAGGAGGCTAGCGGAGGGGCTGGCATGGGCAGTAGGAGTCAGGCCTGCACTCACCGGTGGGAAATGCTCATTGTATTTCTTTTTCTTGGTCGCCCGCCGCCACACCAGCCGCCAGCGTTCTAGTGCCGCCAGAATACACCAGCACCAGGCTGACCCCATCCATTGCCCTTCCGCCCTGGAGCCCTCACTTTTCCAGGACCCCCCAGCACAGGGGGCCCCCTAGCACAGGTGCCACCCTGTGACTCTCCATTGTCCCTTGCCCTTACCTTAAAAACCTTTAAGGAAGGAGATTCCACCACCTCCCTAGGTAACCCCATTCCAGTGCTTCACCACCCTCCTAGTGAAATAGTTTTCCCTAATATCCTACCTAAACCTCCCCCACTGCAACTTGAGACCATTGCTCCTTGTTCTGTCATCTGCCATCACTGAGAACAGCCTAGCTCCATCCTTTTGGGAACCCCCCTTCAGGTAGTTGAAAGCTACCTGAAACCCTATTCTCTCTTTAATGCCTTGCATCTTAGGGTAACCCACACGACTGACTGCCTCAGAAACCTCTGCCACCGCTTTACCCACAGTTGACCTTCCAACACCAAACTAGTTGGCAACAGACCTGTAGCAGTCTAGTGTAGCCAGCTTCCAGATGCTTACAGCAATCTACTTCTGGACCAGCAGGGGTAATCTCATGCATGTCTCTTTATATTGAAGGGTTGGGGGAAGCTGCTCACAAAGACAGGGACTCTGGGAGATTGTTGGTCTGACTCGGTTCTGCACACTGTAGTATGGATGTCAGAGCTCCAGGTTTGAGCCCGGGTTAGAAAACATAGGGTTAAAAATCAGTATAGACACTCACGCCCAGGGTTCAAGACAAAGGTCAGCTGACTCAAGTCCCACTAACCCTTACATTGCAGTATAGACATATCCTCTGTGTCAGCCCATCAAATTACATTACCAAATCCTCAACAGCAGTAGATTTTATTAACTACACTCAGGCAACCTCACTGTGGTATTTTAATCCTTTTTCAGCATATAGATACCACACCAGGAAGCACTTTACCAGTGCTGATAGACAAATTAGAGTAGAGTAGATTACATTTTGATATTAGTTCTTGCAACATGCAGTTTTCCAGAGCAAAAATAATAAAATGTTTAAGAAATTCCTGTCATTTGAAAACGAGACACAACTGTCCAGCATTGAAGCTGACAGAGGCAAGCAAGAGGTGATGGATGCTATATTCTGTGACAGCCGCTCTCACTTGAGAATTCTTTCAGAGACCAGAGCAAAGATACTATGTTTGTCTGGGGCCAATAAAGAGTGATTTTGCTGTGATGGAAACCCAGATACTGGGCAAAAGATGCAATTTCTGGCTGGGAAATGACGGCCCATTGTTGAATTGGATTTCTGGTAGTACATCACAGGGAGAGGAGGTTTTGTCAAGCAGGGGAAAGACCCTATGTGAAGCTGTAGATGAAATAAGTGTGAGTATTCAATGATGATAGACAGGTGATAGCCACCAGAGGGAAGATGGTCCAGAGAAATCACTGCTGATTTCACTGCTCTACACCCAAAATGCTTCTGAAATAAATGTAGTCAAACTTTACTAATTCTGGGTCACTGAGAACGAAAATGATGCTTAAAATTGTTGATTGGCTCTAGTTTTCAAGATATGCTATTGGGTCAGTACATACGACCCTTGACTTGGGAATGGCGGAGGATAAGTGAGTTATAAAGGGAAGGGATCTCAATTTAAACCAGAAATGACTAAAATACATCTTTGACTGGATCTATGAATAAATTTATGACTGGGTTTGGACAGTACTTGCTTTTTAGGCAAAACAATGAATGATGCAATCTGAAGCTGGTATTGCGTCATACATGATATGAATTGCATCATGTTATTCCTAGAAGTCATGGATGATGCAATCATAACGAAGCTTACATCACTCTACTGAACAAATTACCCTATATCAGCTCTAGAAATCATACAGTGTCTTGCTCTCTTATTTGTCAGTGTTTGATTTTGCAAAGGGACACATTTCTGTTTAGCCAAAGTGAGCAGAGATGCCTCGTACTTGTGTGAACAGTGCAGATAACTTCTGCTATGTTTGTGGTGAAGTGACTTTTGCATCACAAAAGCGCAGTATAACCACTATGGTTAAGAAAGCCTATCACCTTTATTTTGGCTGCAAAATTGGAGATCAGGACAAGAGGTGGGCCCCACACATATGCTGCAACACTTGTGCAACAAATCTTCGCCAGTGGTTGAACAGGAAAAGGAAATCTATGCCTTTTGCAGTGCCAATGATTTGGAGACAGCCAACAGATCAAACCAGCAATTGTTACTTCTGCATGGTGCCTCCAGTTGGGAAAGGTGTGTCAAAGAAGAAAAAGTGGACTGTGCATTATCCAAACATTCCATCAGCTATACGCCCAGTACCCCACGGAGAAGAACTGCCGGTTCCTGATGCACCAGAATCATTCTCACTTGAGTCAGACGAGGAAGAGGAAGAGGATGAAACTTCTGGTCCTGAACCATCAATGTCACAGGACCCACATTTTCTCCCATCCTTCTCCTCTGAACCACACCTCATAACACAAGGTGAACTGAATGACCTTGTCAGGGATTTGGAACTACCCAAGAGTAAGGCAGAGCTGTTGGGCTCCAGACTACAGCAGTGGAATCTCCTGGCAGGTGATGTTAGGGTTTCCATGTTCCGTGACCGTCAAAAGGATCTTGTCCCATTCTTCTTCATGGAAGGTGATCTTGTAGCCTGCAACAACATCGATGGTGTGATGGCAGCCCTCAACATCGTTCACGATCCAGATGAGTGGAGACTGTTCATTGATTCATTGAAGACGAGTCTTAAAGCGGTTTTACTGCATAATGTCAATGTTTTGCTATCAATTCCAGTTGGTCATGCAGTCCATATGAAGGAAACCTATGACAACATGAAACAACTTTTGAGGTGCATATACTATGACCAACATCAGTGACAGCTTTGTGGCGATTTGAAGGTTGTTGCTCTCTTGCTTGGTCTGCAGACTGGATACACAAAGTACTGCTGTTTTCTCTGCGAATGGGATAGTCGTGCAAGAGATTCCCACTACATCAAGAAAGATTGGCCACTCCGACAGTCATTGGAGCCTGGGAGGAAAAGAGTTCAGCATCCACCACTTGTTGAATCAAGGAAGATTTTGTTACCACCCTTACACATCAAGCTGGGTCTGATGAAGAACTTTGTCAAGACCATTGACAAAACACAAGCAGCTTTCAAGTACCTCCATGGAAAATTTCCACGGTTAAGTGAAACTAAGATAAAGGAAGGTGTCTTTGTTGGTCCTCAGATTCATGAACTTCTTCGAGATGATGCATTTGACCATGCACTGCGTGGCAAGGAAAAGACGGCATGGAAAGCCTTCCAGTTAGTGGCAATAAATTTTCTCGGAAACAACAAGGCAGACAACTACAGGTTGTTGGTGGAAAACCTCCTCAAGGCATACAAAAGCCTTGGATGCAACATGTCACTAAAGATACATTTTTTGCACTCTCATCTAGATTTTTTTCCACCGAACTGCGGAGCAGTGAGCGACGAGCACGGCGAGCGATTTCACCAGGACATTGCAACAATGGAGAAAGGCTATCAGGGCAAATGGAGTCCATCAGTGCTTGCAGACTATTGCTGGACAGTGACAAGAGATGCTCCATTTAATGAATACAAGAGACAAGCCAAGAAGCGCCGAGTAGACACTGAATAGGACTAAACTATGTACAGAATAGTTTTTTGCCTTTTGTTTCATAATAAATTTTATTTATATAACCCTTTTGCTGATTTTTAAAGTGTTACATAAACAGCACAGGTGAAATATTATCATGTAAAGCAACCATAAACACATGAAAAGACCTAGGATAACAATTTATGATTAAAACTCTACTAGCTACACAATATACATAGACATAAAATGTAAAAACTTAAATATCTTAGAAACAGTAGCCAATCAGTTGTTTTAATTGTCATATTTGAATTCAGCACATCAAAATACATAATAAATAGCACATTTTATCTCTGAAGCAGACGACTTCTCAAAAATTGTAGACCAGTGTTTCCTCCCAGAGCTCTTTTGACAGGTCAGACATTGGAAGTGGTTGTGTTTTACTTGCAGGAACTTGGCATGGGATGTATGTGAGAAGCGTGGGTTGGGCCTACTTGTCAGTGCTTGGGAACCTGATCTGTTCATGAAGGAGCTGTTTAGTCTTGGTACCACAATGATGTTCTTCATGAGCAAGGGCGTGTGCTTCTGGCAGCAACGAGGTTGGAATTGTGAGCCAGGTGCCTGGTAGTAGTATCCCTTTGAGATATGTATAGGGCATTCATACACATGCTGTATGAGCCATGCTGGTAGACTGAAGGGAGGTATGATAGAAATTTGTGGAACATATGTCCTGGGCTGCTTGTGCTCACTTATTAAGTCCTGGAATGAGATTTGGGTGGGAGAAGGTGAGAGAAACTCATAGATTTTGGGCATGGGGGGTACAGTAGGAAGAAAGGGCTGATTGGGTCCAGAAAAGATGCATGTAGGAACTATTGCCACGTTGGCAGTTTTCATATGTCATCTCAATATATGCAAGACCATCTCTCAAAGTAGCTACTAGCTAACTGAGTGTAGAAGGAGTGAGACCTCCAGAGAGGGGGTGAGACCCAGGGCAATGTGTACGTATAGGGGATCAGCTTCTACGGGCAGGGTGCAGAAGAGGGCCAGTCACCTATGGGCTGTGTAACTGGGGGTGGTGGAGCCCCTGGGTAGATGAAGCATGAGCATGGTTCTAGGGGTATTTACATACAGTGGCTGACGTGTGTCTGTCAGTCACCAGGATTACTTCCCTCTCTCAGTACATGAATCCGACGAAGTGGGTATTCACCCACGAAAGCTCATGCTCCAATACGTCTGTTAGTCTATAAGGTGCCACAGGACTCTTTGCTGCCTTCCCTCTCTCAGTGGCTTTAACAAAGAAAAGGAAACATTTCCCTGCTTTTCAGTTTCACAAATGCCACTCGCTCTGGCATGTATTTGGTTTCTTTAAATGCTAAATGGCTCTAGCCCAGTGGTTCCCAAACTTTAACAACCTGTGAACCCCTTTCGCTAAAATGTTCTCACGAACCCCCTCCTAAAAATGAATATTTCCAGGGATTTTCTCCTTTACCTGAGTATAAATTATAAAAGCATTGATCTTGGAAATATAAAATTTGTTTTTATGACATGCTTATTACACACTTTATTATTAATTATTATTTATCATTACAGTATTTTTATTACATTATGAAAACAGCAACACTCTTCCAAGATCTCACTTTCGTAGCTCGTATCACTTTGAATAAGCCTGTTATAAGACAAGGCTCCTATGTTTCATCAAGGAGTATCAGATGTGAAACAGCATGAAGGTATTTAAGAAGCCAACTCAAAGAGTTCCTCCTACACAAGCATTCAAGTCTTGAGCAGTCCAGGCAAACAACACACGTTACAACAAAGCTTAGCTGCCTATTTAATTTTAAAAACAGCAAAATATATCCACCTCCCTTTCCATTTCTTATAAGGAGTCCTTGAAGTTTAAATCACCTCAGTGTGATAGATTATGCGTGCTTTGATCTGCTTAGCTCTTGGAAGTCCAGGGGCTCCGGGCTGCTGGCCCTGTGCTGCCCAGAGTCCCTAGGGACAGCTCTGTCCACCATTAGGGAATTTTTTCCCGAGAACCCCCTGTAACATTTCGCGAACCCCCAGGGGTTCACAAACCCCAGTTTGGGAACCACTGCTCTAGCCCATGCTTAACATCTGCTGCAAATCTGAGAGATCGGGAGACATCCCTGATACAAAGCCTGGCAAAGAGCACCCCCAAGTGGACACAAAGGATACCACTCAGTACTGCAGTCAAGCTGCTGCATTTGGTGCTGGGGGGATTTATTCTCTCTGGCTCACACACACGACTCCTTAGCACTGATGTGTTTCACGGGTGTGTATTGAACGGGGGAGATTAGATGTTCACAAATTCTTCCCTCTAGACTGGTCATTTCCCCCTGTTAGTGATTGTGCTAACAGGACATGAAAAGACTTAAAAATACAGGCTGGAGAGAGCTTGCAAAGCATCTCCCCATTCCTGCACCATCTACCTGACAGCCAGTCACAGTTGCTGTCTCTGGATTCAGGAGAGCACAGGGGCTGCATCCTCATGACCCATCAGGGACTCACATTGTCCCAAATGGGATGGAATTCTTAATCTACTTCTTGCACTGATACAAGAATGTTTGAAGGAGCAAGCCCTGATGCAAGGGGAATTAGGAGGCCCTGCAGAAGGGTATGTCCACACGGAAGCAGCCTGGAGAGGATACTGTGGATGGATAGTGAAGGAAGTCGACACCTGCTCTTATTTAGGGGTCCAGGCTGGGACCTACAGTGAGGGTGGGAGGATGTCCCCCTCTTTTTACCCTCTGCCAACAAGGCAAATGGATGGTGAGCCCAGGCAGGAGGGGTAGAAGAAGAACACTAGCCCAGTAAAGGTGAGAGCATGGTGTGGCCTTGGGAGGGTGCACCCTCCTCAGCCAGTGAAGGAAGACAGTCTTGGACTCCCTTTTTACCCCCAGAAGGTGGGAATGGATGTTATGATTTGGCTGGAGGGCTAAATCGTTAAGATTTAGCTTTCTCCTGCGGTGCTGCCATTTCTTGGGCCACTGCCACTACCAGAAAAATGTGCATCATCCCTGCTTAACATAGCCCTTCCCATCCCCAAACATGCTGCGTCAAGTGCACCACCGGGGTAACATCACTGAAGTCCATGCAGTTTCTCCAAGGATGGCTCTGGCCCTTCAGATGTTTGGCAGGAAATGTTGGGCTGCTGGCATTGGGGCCACATGAAAATGGCAATTAATGGCAGGTTCTGGTCCAGCAGCAGCTGCTGCTGCTCTGCTCCATTTTCCAACTCATGAGCAACCAGAGCCATTTGGGAAAGGCTGTGACATCCCCACTCGTGCCACTGAGAGACACTGAATAGCCACCAGGTTGACACTGTGATGCTTGGTGCTACTGACCCGCCCTGAGTGTGAATGGGGGCTGTATTCAGTCTGACTGAAAGACGCTGTCACAGTAACAGGGCCAGCCACATCTCTGCTTCCTTTCTGGTCTCTCTGAATGCACCCCTCTCAGATGTGCAGTCTTGTCTCACCCTTACCTGACTCATGACAGGATCTCGTGATTCCCCGACTCTCAGAGCAGGACCCAGGTACACTGCCCTGTGCATATTCACTACTTATCACCCTGCAGGCCTGTCTCAGCTGCGACCCTGCTTGACCCTCCCTTCAGGTAGGGTGAACAGATATCCCAATTTTATTGGGACTGTCCTGATATTTGCTTGTTTGTCCCACGTTCCGACTGATGTTCGGTCAGGACACTGGACAAAAACAATTTTGCCCTCCGCTCTGGCGCACAGGCGGAGTCCAGAGGGGCTCTCTCCCCCCCCCCGCCCCGACTCCACCCCCTCCTTCCCCCATTGGATCCCTCCCCAAATCCCCACTCCCAGCCCCGCCCCCTCACTGCCCCATTGGACCCCGAGCCGGGCCTGGGGAGGAGACGCCCCTGTGCAGCAGCCTGCGCACACGGGCCATGGCCGGCCGGGGCCGGGAGCGCTGCAGTGCAGCGCGGAGGCTGCACCAGCCCTGCAGCCCACGGGGCAGCGTGGTGGGTCCGGGGGCAGAGCAGAGCGGGCAGGGCCCGAGTGGGCGGCGTGGCCCAGGGGCGTGGGCCGCCCACCGGAGACATGCAGCAGAGAGGGGCTGTGGGGGCGAGACTTGTCCCAGGCAGGGCGGCCGGCAGACAGGGGCGAGGAGCCGGCCAGGGTCGCCCGAACCAATAAACTTCCCCGCCGCTGCCGGGGAGCCCCGCGCCTCTCCCACTCGGCTGCGCTCCACTGGCTCGCCCCGCCGGGAAGGAGCCGCTGGAGCGCAGCCGAGCGGGAGAGGCGCAGGGCTCCCTGCCGGTGGCAGGACGCGCCAGATGTGCCCGGGGCAGGCTGGGGGGCGGGAGGCTCCGCGGGGAAGGCAGCGCACGCAGCCAGGGCTCCTGGCCCCTGCGAAACTGCTTTTTTTTTTTTTGCTCCGCTGCCTTTTTATTTTTTTTTTGCTCTGCCCCTCCCCCCGTGTCCCGATATTTCATCCCTGTGATCTGGTCACCCTACCTTCAGGGAACTGTGACTGTGATCATGACCAACTACCTTTGTGAAAGTCTGTTTACTTACCAGGTGGAACAAAGCGTTAGAGAACAAGAATTTTAAAACAGCAAACAGTCAACATGCAAACTTAGCCTCATCCAGTATTATGCTTCCCTCTGAGCTAAGGGAGACAGGCTTCTTCTCCAGAGACAGGAACAGAACTGACCCAACTCGCATTCTCTTAGAAAGCGAAGATGGCAGCCCTGTGATGCACGCTGGTCCCGGCTGACAGCAGCCCTGCTGCTCTTTGTCTGCAGCTTTGTCTTCAATGCTAAAAGTAGTTGTACCTCACGGTAACCAGCACCTGGGAGCTACACTGCGATGTGAAGGCAAGGCACTTTGGGTTTGCTGCCAGGCGAGGGCAGCTGAGCTCTCCACCCCTACCTGGGGTTCACCGCGCCTTGTTTACCACTAAAGTGCCTTGACTTCACACAGTGTTTTTACATCCATGCAGTTCACTCACGTTACTTACTCTGAGGTAAAAACCACACTATTTTTAGCAGCAAAGACAAGGCCTTCGGCTCTCTGAAGTAGAAGAGAGGCCCTGCTGCCCCCCGAGCAAATCCATTACCCTAGAGCAGGGGTGGTCAATAGGCAGACCATAGGCCAAATCTGGACCACCAGACACTTTTTATTTACCTATTATCATTATTATTGTTTTTGTATTCTTTTCTCTGGAGTCTGGACCTTGACAATACCTTGACCAAGAAATTTGGATCTTGACAAAAAATAATTGATTACACCTGTCCTATAGGTTCAATCCATTTTTGGTATTTTGGTGTTTTTGTTTACGGGACCAGGTGTGAAGTCTCCTGGTGATTTTCCCCCTGGGCCAGCACATCCAGAGGGCCTGTCCAAGAGGCCTGTCCTCCATAAGAGCTGCTCCATTGTTCGGGTGGTTGGACCAGCTTGGCCTTACTGAGCTGCCGTCATTGGCCTGATGCCTGTGTCTCGCTGGTGGGGAGCTGTTGGAACTATCTGAGCAGGCGCCTTCCCTCCCCCCTCCCCTTTGCAAGGCTAACACCCATGCATCTCATTTTGGATACAGATCAAAATATGCCATTAATACTGAGATACACATGGTCTCCTATTGTCAGACGCTCTGGGCTATTTCCATGGGCCACACGTTCCTCCTGAGTCGTCGCTTTTGACTACAGCTCCATTGTGGCGCTACCACTAGCCCTCTAGAGCCTTTCATTTTTCATATCGGCAACTTTAAAGTAAAAGCACCTGATTCCTATATGACAAGAAACCCCCCACCCACGTGTGTTAGGCACCCCCAGGATGCTAGTGAGCATGCCCGCTACTGCTAAGCTCCCCTTCTCTGCACATGTGACCCCACACTTTAATCCAGCCCTTCATCTTTATTGTAACACTTTGTCCTCTGAATAAAGTTCAGCCGACTCTTCACACAATTTAGGGGTGTTGCCAGAGCTGCAGTTTCAGGTGGTACCCAGCAGATGGCTGTCAAAGTCCATCCTGTTAAATAGCCATCTTGTCAGCTCCCACTGTCATCAGTGAAGTATCATGGGGATACTCGCTTTGAAGGGACAGGAGCAGGAGGAGTTATTAAAGTGTGGCTGAAATGGGAACCATCAGTCGCCAGGCGATAACTGTCGGTGTGTGATGAGGCCATGCAGAGGCAAAGACTTTCCCAGTTCCTGGGGGCTGCTCGACCCCCACTCCGCCCCAGACCACACCCCTACGCCATCCCTTCCCCCAAACCCTCACCCCACCTATTCCTGCCCACCCCTTCCTACCCTGTTCCGCCTCCTCCCCCTATCTCTTCCTGTCCCTGCTCCTCCCCTTCCCACCTAATGCCTCTTGCATGCTGCTGAACAGCTGGTCGTGGTAGGTGGGAGGGCTGGAGGGAGGAGGGGAAGGAGCTGATCTGCGGGGCTGCCAATGGGTGGGCGGGGTCCGGGGCGGAAGTGATGAATCCGTCACTTCCAGGACTGCCTGCGCTGGCCAATCGTGCCGGCCCACAGGGCTCCCCAAAGCATGGGACCCAGTCCCAGAATGGTCTCGCACGCTTAGGAGCCCTGCAGCCCGCCCGGACAATTTAAAAAGGTCTGGGGCTCCCAGCCGCCACTACTGCAGCAGCGGCCAGGGGCCCCCGAGCCCTTTTAAATTGCCTGGGCCCCTGGGCAATTGCCTCCTTTGCCCCACCCCCACCCCATTGGCAGGCCTGGATACAGTAAAGAAGGGAAAACATTTGAAATGTAAAGTATTGAGTAAGACTTTCCTTTAACACCATCCCTTGTCCCCTTTCCCTTTCGCTGGAGGGAGTTTGAGAAGGAATAAAACATTCATAAATTATCTGGAAAAGGGGTTTTGAGGGTTTATGCCCCTTGTTACAGGGCAGCACGGCCTAGTGGCCAGAGTCCATATAATCACCCCTGGTTATAGGGCAGCACGAGCTAACTACTGGCTCAGCGGGGGGTCCTACCAAAACACGCTGAGGCTTACCGGGGGCCAGGTACCAGTCTGTCACCTCCCCCGGGTCGCTTCCATCCAGCTTGGGAGTTGGGGTCTCCCACGAATCCCAGGGTTCTCCACAGGTCTCCAGGCCCGTCACCTCCCCTGGCTCCTCCCACAGTAGGGGTTCGTGCCGGCCTGTAGAAGCCTCTGTTCCCAGTAGTGGCAAGAGTGTCGGCTGGTCCTCTGCAGGAGCTTCCCAGTTAGGTCCTTCCCCTGCGGCCGCCAGCCCAGACTGAGCTGAATTCCCTCCTTTTATACTCACAGAGCACTTGGAGCATGCCCAGTATGAACGGGGCGGACTTCCTCCGTCAGAGCTACTGGTCTGATGCCGCTGGATCTAGTGCAGGGCAGGGCTACCGCGTCACAGGGGTAAACAGTGAGGTGGCAAAATTTGCAGATGATACATGAAGAGTTACAAAGGGATCTCACTAACCTGGGTGACTGGGCAACAAAATGGCAGGTGAAATTCAATGTTGATAAATGCAAAATAATGCATATTGGAAAACATAATCCCAACTATACATCTAAAATGATGGGGTCTAAATTAGCTGTTACCACTCAAGAAAGAGATCTTGGAGTCGTGGATAGTTGTCTGAAAACATCCACTCAAGGTGCAGCGGCAGTCAAAAAAGTGAACATAATGTTGGGAATCATTAAGAAAGTGATAGATAATAAGACAGAAAATATCATAGTGCCTCTATATAAATGGTACACCCACATTTTGAACATTTCATGCAGATCTGGTCACCCCATCTCAAAAAAGATATATTAGATTTGGAAAAGGTACAGAGAAGGGCAGGGCCGGTGCAAGGCAGTTTCGCGCCCTAGGTGAAACTTCCATCTTGCGCCGCCCCCCCGCAGCAGCTACCCCCCCTCTGCAGCTAACCCTGCCCGGGGAGCCCCCCTCCACGGCAGCTAACCCCGCCCACTGCCTCTCCCGGCCTGGGGAGCCCCCCCCCCATGGCAGCTAACCCCACCCAGGGAGCCCGCCCCAGCTCATCTCCGCTCCGCCTCCTCCGCTGAGCACGTTGGCGCCACTCTAATTCTCCTCCCCTCCCAGGCTTGCGACGCTGATTGGAGGAGAATTAGAGCGGGGACTGTGTGCTCAGCGGAGGATGCAGAGTGGAGGTGATCTGGGGAGGGGAGCGGTTCCCCTGTGCGCCCCCCTTGTTACTGCGGGCAGCCCCCCCCCCCCCCCCCCCCCCCCCCGCCCCAGCTCACCTCCACTCCACCTTCTCGCCTGAGAGGGCTTTTAGGCGCCCTCAACCACTCGGCGCCCTAGGCAGCCGCCTAGTTCGCCGAGTGGTTGCACCGGCCCTGGAGAAGGGCAACAAAAATTATTAAGGGTATGGAACGGCTGCCATATGAGGAGAGGTTAATAAGCCTGGGACTCTTCAGCTTGGAAAAGAGATGACTAAGGGTGGATATGATAGAGGTCTATAAAATCATGACTGGTGTGGGGAAAGTAAATAAGGAAGTGTTATTTACTCCTTCTCATAACACAAGAACTAGGGGCCACCAAATTCAATTAATAGGCAACAGGTTTAAAACAAACAAAAGGAAGTATTTTTTCACAGAACGCACAATCAACCCATGGAACTCTTTGCCAGAGGATGTTGTGAAGGCCAAGACTATAACAGGGTTCAAAAAAGAATTAGATAAATTCATGGAGGGTAGGTCCATCAATGGCTATTATCCAGGATGGGCAGGGATGGTGTCCCTAGCCTCTGTTTGCCAGAAGCTGGGAATGGGCAACAGGGGATGGATCACTTGATGATTACCTGTTCTGTTCATTCCCTCTGAAGCACCTGGCACCGGCCACTGTTGGAAGTCAGGATACTGGGCTACATGGATCTTTGGTCTGACCCAGCATGGCCGTTCTGATGACAATCTCTTAGCTACGTATCAAAGATGGTAATAACTGTGCACTTGGGCAAAAGAGAAGCTAGTTGAAATGGGCTGGAGCTGTTGTTAAAATCCAATCCTGCTGCCTTTAAGATAAAACACGATGAAAATGGGGATAGAAAAGAACATCAATGATAGAAAATGCATCATCTGTCTCTGGTGTTGACTCTCATTTGCAACCTCACTGCTGGAGAAACAGAGGCCCAGCCCACAGTCTGATCAGCCGCTCTGAGGCCTGGCAAACATGTATCAGCATCAGGCTATTCAGGGCCTTGCTTTTCACTACCTCTCTGGTCACAGGCTTGCATCAGTGTGGCAGAATATGCAGTCTTGGCCAGCTAAGCCAGACTTTCCTTAGACAACAGGGGACTGGAGAGAGAGAGGAAAGAGAAGAAATAAGGTAGGGCAGGAAAAGGACACACCAGGGTGTGGGGGAGACACACGCTCACATCCCAGGTGGTATTTGGGAATTAGCCAGAGGAGATGGTGATGCCATCGGGGTCCCTCTCCCTGGCCTAGTCTGGTCAGGACGTCTCTCAGGGTCACAACGACAAAGGCACAATATTGTCACTCTAGATCCCACGTTCCCAAGAGATGGGGCGGGGGGGGGGGCAGCTGTGATGGTGAGCTCACTCCTCCCCTTCTTTCAGTCAGCCAGCATCATGGCAGCCAGCTGTTTCCTTCAGTCTTTATTTGTGGACCCAAAAAAGGTGTGATGGGCAGAATAATCTATCCCCTCATTATTTTATTTACCAATAAGGCCTAATTGCCAACCCAGCAATTTTGGTCCATTAATTTCCAGTCCCACACTTCTCTTGTTTACCAGGCATGATCGTAACACCGTCCTTGAGTTATCTCAATAGCCTTTTTGTGTGGACTAATTCAGGCTTTCTTTGCACCATTTCCCATCACCATTTATTGTTAGTGGTTACTGAGAGGACACTTTATGAACAGACCGAGCTCACAATTAGGGTACATTGTAGGCCCAGTTATCCCATCCGCGGCACCGGCGGACCTCCCACAGGCGTGCCGCCGAAAGCCACCTGACTGCCGTGATTGGGGCAGCAAAAACCATAGAGCCGCCCCTGTATCCCATCACCTCCCCATGTCAGGAAGGGAATGATGATGGACCCATGGCACCAGTTGGCACTCTGCATGTGACAGACAGTCATGCCTCCAGCCTTCTCCCATGGACCAGTGGGCATGACTGAGAGCAGGAATGAGTTGAGTGGCCTTGCCTTTCCAGACAGGTAGCATGGTACAGCCCTGTACAGTCCCTGCACATGCTGGAGAAGAGGAATCAGTATGATTACCACCAGGGCACCACTATTACACCCGTTCCATAGAACTTTTACCTCTCTCGTGAATCGCACAACAAGCACCAATGGGCTGCGGGGTGAGCTTTGCTACTAAACGGTGCAGGGGGCATGGAACATACTGGGTGTGTCCTTTGGAGTAGGAGCCAGCCCAGCCAAAGGCTGTTTGAGGGGACACAAATGTGCATGGTCACTAAAGGGCCTGCTCCCCCATGGTGCTGGGCCCCTGCTGGATGGTGCTGGAGACCCCCACTTTCTGGGGGCATTGAGGGGAATGGAGGAGGTACTGCACAGTGTCAAGCCTTCCATGTGTCGGGTGTAGGTTGTAGTCTGTATACACCAATTTGCATCAAGTAGGGTGGGGCCTGGGTTTATCTGAACATTTTTGTGTCACCAGCATGGGGTGCTAGACAGACAAAACTCACTCTTGTCCACACCACCCAGCATATCTTACTGGCAAGGGGAGTGATCCTGCAAATACTGAGTACTGAACATAGTGCTGGCTCCTGTGAGGCTCCCACTGGCCTTGTCTGCACCAGCTTATTTCTCCAAAAATTGCCCCTGTTGTTACCACTAAATCAGCTGCCCTGGTGGTAGCAACAGTGGCAACTAGACAAGGCTCCAGGCAGCCATGTCATATAGACCTGCTCTGAGCAGAGTTAGACTGCATGGAGCTTAAAACACCTGCAGCTGCATGGAACCCTGTCAACCCCAGCTCTCACCATTGCTATCATGAGGGGACCTGAACTGGTGGTCACAGCGATGGGAAATTGGAGGGAAAAACAAGCCCAGTGCGCACTAAGGCAATGGGGATCTTTGCTGTACTGGACACTAAGCCACCAGGAAGCAATGTAGAACCAATGGGAAGTATAATGAAAGAGAGAATCTATTTTATACCATCGTAGCTAGCCAAGGATTCCATATTTGTCGTCGTTGTTTCTCATAGACCATAACCCAGCTCTTCATTGTTGGCTGACCATGTGACTTCTATAGATGCATTCGTCTGCCAACAGGACCTTTGCAGATTCCCAGTGCCATGTGATACAGACAACTGCACAAGAAAAGGGAATATGCAGAGACGTCTGTGAGAAGGGATGGAGACATCTTCAGAAGGGATCCCCGGGGACCTGTCTCTAGAGGCGGGGGAGACGAGTCAGCTTCTTCCAACAATCCAGTCACTGTCTGGCTGTAGAATTTCCCAGAGTTTTTGCACTTTTGCACATTTCCAGGCTCAGTGTTTGATGAATCATCTTTCTGGCATTGGCTTATCTCTGATATACTTCTGTTTCTAAAGTCCCGGAGAGGCCACGGATAAACATGACCTGCAAAAAGAAAGACACTGGGTTTGTCCCTTCTTTGCTTGTTTTTTAGGGATAAAGTGGGCCTAAGAGGGTTTGTTTTGATCTTATTTAAAGGGCTTTTTTCTGTTTTGTTTTGTTTTTTACAAAAATTCAGGCCATATTAACCCTTTTTATTCTGGAGGACTCTATGGAGGCCTGGAGAACTGTAGGATTAGACTGTCAGATGTAAGCAGAGTCAGGATGAGCTCTACCCTGACATCTGGTGGTGA